>NC_137105.1:26954722-27099722 GCF_949357685.1 Gobio gobio
AAATATGGACATCTCTACAGCCATAACATGAATAAAAAAAATTTAAATTTAAAAAAATCTTTTGTGGAATTTTTGGCTAGTAATGGCAATCAGAAGAGAAGTCAATGAGCATATATAATAAATTAGTGTTTAAGGACTCTTGGGCCAAAAACATGATAAGTTTGTCAAATATGGACTTCTGTACAGCCATAATGTAAAAAAAAAAAACTTTTCTAAAACTTTTTTGGAACTTTTTGCTAGTAATGGCAATCAGAAGAGTAGTCAATGAGCATATATAGTAAGTTAGTGTTTAAGTACTCTTTAGCATAAAACATATTCAGTAGGTCAAATATGGACTTCTGTAAAGCCATTATGTAAAAAACAAAAAACTTTTTTAAAACGTTTTTTTGAACTTTTTGCTAGTAATGGCAATCAGAAGAGAAGACAATGAGCATAATTAGTAAGTTAGTGTTTAAGTACTCTTGGGCCAAAAACATGTTCAGTAGGTCAAATATGGACTTCTCTACAGCCATTACATGAATTTTGTGGATTTTTTGGCTAGTAATGGCAATCAGAAGACAAGTCAATGAGAATATATAGTAAATTAGTGTTTAAGCACTCTTAGGCGTAAAACATGTTCAGTTGATAAAATATGGACTTCTGTACAGCCATAATGTAAAAAACAAAACAAAAAATTTAAATTTTTTTGGAACTTTTTGCTAGTAATGGCAATCAGAAGAGAAGTCAATGAGCATATAAAATAAATTTGTGTTTAGGTACTCTTGGGCCAAAAACATGTTCAGTAGGTACAATATGGACATCTCTACAGCCATAACATGAATAAAAAAATAAATAAAATAAAAAAAAACTTTAGTGGAATTTTTGGCTAGTAATGGCAATCAGAAGACAAGTCAATGAGCATATATAGTAAGTTAGTGTTTAAGTACTCTTGAACCAAAAAATTTTCAGTAGGTCAAATATGGACATCTCTACAGCCATAACATGAATAAAAAAATTAAAACAATTAAAAAAAACTTTAGTGGAATTTTTGGCTAGTAATGGCAATCAGAAGACAAGTCAATGAGAATATATAGTAAGTTAGTGTTTAAGTACTCTTGGGCCAAAAAATGTTCAGTAGGTCAAATATGGACATCTCTACAGCCATAACATGAATAAAAAAATAAAAAAAAATAAAAAAAAACTTTTTTGGAACTTTTTGCTAGTAATGGCAATCAGAAGAGAAGTCAATGAGCATATATATTAAGTTATTGTTTAAGTACTCTTGGGCCAAAAACATGTTCAGTAGGTCAAATATGGACATCTCTACAGCCATAACATGAATAAAATTTTTTTAAAAATTTAAAAAATCTTTTGTGGAATTTTTGGCTAGTAATGGCAATCAGAAGAGAAGTCAATGAGCATATAAAATAAATTAGTGTTTAGGTACTCTTGGGCCAAAAACATGTTCAGTAGGTACAATATGGACATCTCTACAGCCATAACATGAATAAAAAAATAAAAAAAAAACTTTTGTGGAATTTTTGGCTAGTAATGGCAATCAGAAGACAAGTCAATGAGAATATATAGTAAATTAATGTTTAAGCACTCTTAGGCGTAAAAAATTTTCAGTTGATCAAATATTCACTTCTGTACAGCCATAATGTAAAAAAAAAAAAAAAACTGTTAAAACTTTTGTGGAACTTTTGGCTAGTAGTTGGAATTAGAAGGAAAGTCAATGAGTATGTATAGTAATATATATATATATATATATATATATATATATATATATATATATATATATATATATATATATATATATATATATATGTATATATATATATATATATATATATATATATATATATATATATATATATATATATATATATATATATATATGTATATATATAGAAAATTTTTTGTTGTTTTTTTTTTTTTTAAACTTTTGGCTAGTAATGGCAATCAGAAGGGAAGTCAATGAGCATATATAGTAAATTAGTGTTTAGGTACTCTTGGGCAAAAAACATGTTTATAGGTCAAATATGGACATCTCTACAGCCATAACATGAATAAAAAAAAAAAATAATAAAAAAAAACTTTAGTGGAATTTTTGGCTAGTAATGGCAATCAGAAGACAAGTCAATGAGCATAAATAGTAAGTTAGTGTTTAAGTACTCTTGGGCCAAAAACATGTTCAGTAGGTACAATATGGACATCTCTACAGCCATAACATGAATAAAAAAATAAAAAAAAACTTTTTTGGAACTTTTTGCTAGTAATGGCAATCAGAAGAGAAGTCAATGAGCATATATGATAAGTTAGTGTTTAAGTACTCTTGGGCCAAAAACATGTTCAGTAGGTCAAATATGGACATCTCTACAGCCATAACATGAATAAAAAAATTAAAAAAAACTTTGGTGGAATTTTTGGCTAGTAATGGCAATCAGAAGACAAGTCAATGAGCATATATAGTAAATTAGTGTTTAGGTACTCTTGGGCAAAAAACATGTTCAATAGGTCAAATATGGACTTCTGTACAGCCATAACATGAATAAAAAAATAAAAAATAAAATAAAACAACTGTAGTGGAATTTTTGGCTAGTAATGGCAATCAGAAGAGAAGTCAATGAGCATATATAGTAAGTAAGTGTTTAAGTACTCTTGAGCCAAAAAAGGTTCAGTAGGTCAAATATGGACATCTCTACAGCCATAACATGAATAAAAAAAATTTAAATTTAAAAAAATCTTTTGTGGAATTTTTGGCTAGTAATGGCAATCAGAAGAGAAGTCAATGAGCATATATAATAAATTAGTGTTTAAGGACTCTTGGGCCAAAAACATGATAAGTTTGTCAAATATGGACTTCTGTACAGCCATAATGTAAAAAAAAAAAACTTTTCTAAAACTTTTTTGGAACTTTTTGCTAGTAATGGCAATCAGAAGAGTAGTCAATGAGCATATATAGTAAGTTAGTGTTTAAGTACTCTTTAGCATAAAACATATTCAGTAGGTCAAATATGGACTTCTGTAAAGCCATTATGTAAAAAACAAAAAACTTTTTAAAAACGTTTTTTTGAACTTTTTGCTAGTAATGGCAATCAGAAGAGAAGACAATGAGCATAATTAGTAAGTTAGTGTTTAAGTACTCTTGGGCCAAAAACATGTTCAGTAGGTCAAATATGGACTTCTCTACAGCCATTACATGAATTTTGTGGATTTTTTGGCTAGTAATGGCAATCAGAAGACAAGTCAATGAGAATATATAGTAAATTAGTGTTTAAGCACTCTTAGGCGTAAAACATGTTCAGTTGATAAAATATGGACTTCTGTACAGCCATAATGTAAAAAACAAAACAAAAAATTTAAATTTTTTTGGAACTTTTTGCTAGTAATGGCAATCAGAAGAGAAGTCAATGAGAATATATAGTAAATTAGTGTTTAAGCACTCTTAGGCGTAAAACATTGATCAAATATGGACTTCTGTACAGCCATAATGTAAAAAACAAAAAACTTTTTAAAAACTTTTTTAAAACTTTTTTAAAACTTTTTAAAAACTTTTTTAAAACTTTTTTAAAACTTTTTTAAAACTTTTTTAAAACTTTTTTAAAACTTTTTTAAAACTTTTTGCTAGTAATGGCAATCAGAAGAGAAGTCAATGAGCATAAATAGTAAGTTAGTGTTTAAGTACTCTTGGGCCAAAAACATGTTCAGTAGGTACAATATGGACATCTCTACAGCCGTAACATGAATAAAAAAATAAAAAAAATAAAAAAAAACTTTTGTGGAATTTTTGGCTAGTAATGGCAATCAGAAGACAAGTCAATGAGAATATATAGTAAATTAGTGTTTAAGCACTATTAGGCGTAAAACATTTTCAGTTGATCAAATATTGACTTCTGTACAGCCATAATGTAAAAAAATAAAAAATAAATGTTAAAACTTTTGTGGAACTTTTGGCTAGTAGTTGGAATTAGAAGGAAAGTCAATGAGTATGTATAGTAAGTTAGTGTTTAAGTACAATGTATGTTCAGTACATTTTCAGTACATGTTCAGTACATTTTTTGAAACTTTTGGCTAGTAATGGCATTCAGAAGGGAAGTCAATGAGCATATATAGTAAATTAGGTACTCTTGGGCAAAAAACATGTTCAGTAGGTCAAATATGGACATCTCTACAGCCATAACATGAATAAAAAAATAAATAAAATAAAAAAAAACTTTAGTGGAATTTTTGGCTAGTAATGGCAATCAGAAGACAAGTCAATGAGCATATATAGTAAGTTAGTGTTTAAGTACTCTTGAACCAAAAAAATTTCAGTAGGTCAAAAATGGACATCTCTACAGCCATAACATGAATAAAAAAATAAAAAAAATTAAAAAAAACTTTAGTGGAATTTTTGGCTAGTAATGGCAATCAGAAGACAAGTCAATGAGAATATATAGTAAGTTAATGTTTAAGTACTCTTGGGCCAAAAAATGTTCAGTAGGTCAAATATGGACATCTCTACAGCCATAACATGAATAAAAAAAAAAAAAAAAATAAAAAAAAACTTTTTTGGAACTTTTTGCTAGTAATGGCAATCAGAAGAGAAGTCAATGAGCATATATATTAAGTTATTGTTTAAGTACTCTTGGGCCAAAAACATGTTCAGTAGGTCAAATATGGACATCTCTACAGCCATAACATGAATAAAAAAATTTTAAAAATTTAAAAAATCTTTTGTGGAATTTTTGGCTAGTAATGGCAATCAGAAGAGAAGTCAATGAGCATATAAAATAAATTTGTGTTTAGGTACTCTTGGGCCAAAAACATGTTCAGTAGGTACAATATGGACATCTCTACAGCCATAACATGAATAAAAAAATAAATAAAATAAAAAAAAACTTTAGTGGAATTTTTGGCTAGTAATGGCAATCAGAAGACAAGTCAATGAGCATATATAGTAAGTTAGTGTTTAAGTACTCTTGAACCAAAAAATTTTCAGTAGGTCAAATATGGACATCTCTACAGCCATAACATGAATAAAAAAATTAAAACAATTAAAAAAAACTTTAGTGGAATTTTTGGCTAGTAATGGCAATCAGAAGACAAGTCAATGAGAATATATAGTAAGTTAGTGTTTAAGTACTCTTGGGCCAAAAAATGTTCAGTAGGTCAAATATGGACATCTCTACAGCCATAACATGAATAAAAAAATAAAAAAAAATAAAAAAAAACTTTTTTGGAACTTTTTGCTAGTAATGGCAATCAGAAGAGAAGTCAATGAGCATATATATTAAGTTATTGTTTAAGTACTCTTGGGCCAAAAACATGTTCAGTAGGTCAAATATGGACATCTCTACAGCCATAACATGAATAAAATTTTTTTAAAAATTTAAAAAATCTTTTGTGGAATTTTTGGCTAGTAATGGCAATCAGAAGAGAAGTCAATGAGCATATAAAATAAATTAGTGTTTAGGTACTCTTGGGCCAAAAACATGTTCAGTAGGTACAATATGGACATCTCTACAGCCATAACATGAATAAAAAAATAAAAAAAAAACTTTTGTGGAATTTTTGGCTAGTAATGGCAATCAGAAGACAAGTCAATGAGAATATATAGTAAATTAATGTTTAAGCACTCTTAGGCGTAAAAAATTTTCAGTTGATCAAATATTCACTTCTGTACAGCCATAATGTAAAAAAAAAAAAAAAACTGTTAAAACTTTTGTGGAACTTTTGGCTAGTAGTTGGAATTAGAAGGAAAGTCAATGAGTATGTATAGTAATATATATATATATATATATATATATATATATATATATATATATATATATATATATATATATATATATATATATATATATATATATATATATATATATGTATATATATATATATATATATATATATATATATATATATATATATATATATATATATATATGTATATATATAGAAAATTTTTTGTTGTTTTTTTTTTTTTTAAACTTTTGGCTAGTAATGGCAATCAGAAGGGAAGTCAATGAGCATATATAGTAAATTAGTGTTTAGGTACTCTTGGGCAAAAAACATGTTTATAGGTCAAATATGGACATCTCTACAGCCATAACATGAATAAAAAAAAAAAATAATAAAAAAAAACTTTAGTGGAATTTTTGGCTAGTAATGGCAATCAGAAGACAAGTCAATGAGCATAAATAGTAAGTTAGTGTTTAAGTACTCTTGGGCCAAAAACATGTTCAGTAGGTACAATATGGACATCTCTACAGCCATAACATGAATAAAAAAATAAAAAAAAACTTTTTTGGAACTTTTTGCTAGTAATGGCAATCAGAAGAGAAGTCAATGAGCATATATGATAAGTTAGTGTTTAAGTACTCTTGGGCCAAAAACATTTTCAGTAGGTCAAATATGGACATCTCTACAGCCATAACATGAATAAAAAAATTAAAAAAAACTTTGGTGGAATTTTTGGCTAGTAATGGCAATCAGAAGACAAGTCAATGAGCATATATAGTAAATTAGTGTTTAGGTACTCTTGGGCAAAAAACATGTTCAGTAGGTCAAATATGGACTTCTGTACAGCCATAACATGAATAAAAAAATAAAAAATAAAATAAAACAACTGTAGTGGAATTTTTGGCTAGTAATGGCAATCAGAAGAGAAGTCAATGAGCATATATAGTAAGTAAGTGTTTAAGTACTCTTGAGCCAAAAAAGGTTCAGTAGGTCAAATATGGACATCTCTACAGCCATAACATGAATAAAAAAAATTTAAATTTAAAAAAATCTTTTGTGGAATTTTTGGCTAGTAATGGCAATCAGAAGAGAAGTCAATGAGCATATATAATAAATTAGTGTTTAAGGACTCTTGGGCCAAAAACATGATAAGTTTGTCAAATATGGACTTCTGTACAGCCATAATGTAAAAAAAAAAAACTTTTCTAAAACTTTTTTGGAACTTTTTGCTAGTAATGGCAATCAGAAGAGTAGTCAATGAGCATATATAGTAAGTTAGTGTTTAAGTACTCTTTAGCATAAAACATATTCAGTAGGTCAAATATGGACTTCTGTAAAGCCATTATGTAAAAAACAAAAAACTTTTTTAAAACGTTTTTTTGAACTTTTTGCTAGTAATGGCAATCAGAAGAGAAGACAATGAGCATAATTAGTAAGTTAGTGTTTAAGTACTCTTGGGCCAAAAACATGTTCAGTAGGTCAAATATGGACTTCTCTACAGCCATTACATGAATTTTGTGGATTTTTTGGCTAGTAATGGCAATCAGAAGACAAGTCAATGAGAATATATAGTAAATTAGTGTTTAAGCACTCTTAGGCGTAAAACATGTTCAGTTGATAAAATATGGACTTCTGTACAGCCATAATGTAAAAAACAAAACAAAAAATTTAAATTTTTTTGGAACTTTTTGCTAGTAATGGCAATCAGAAGAGAAGTCAATGAGAATATATAGTAAATTAGTGTTTAAGCACTCTTAGGCGTAAAACATTGATCAAATATGGACTTCTGTACAGCCATAATGTAAAAAACAAAAAACTTTTTAAAAACTTTTTTAAAACTTTTTTAAAACTTTTTAAAAACTTTTTTAAAACTTTTTTAAAACTTTTTTAAAACTTTTTTAAAACTTTTTTAAAACTTTTTTAAAACTTTTTGCTAGTAATGGCAATCAGAAGAGAAGTCAATGAGCATAAATAGTAAGTTAGTGTTTAAGTACTCTTGGGCCAAAAACATGTTCAGTAGGTACAATATGGACATCTCTACAGCCGTAACATGAATAAAAAAATAAAAAAAATAAAAAAAAACTTTTGTGGAATTTTTGGCTAGTAATGGCAATCAGAAGACAAGTCAATGAGAATATATAGTAAATTAGTGTTTAAGCACTATTAGGCGTAAAACATTTTCAGTTGATCAAATATTGACTTCTGTACAGCCATAATGTAAAAAAATAAAAAATAAATGTTAAAACTTTTGTGGAACTTTTGGCTAGTAGTTGGAATTAGAAGGAAAGTCAATGAGTATGTATAGTAAGTTAGTGTTTAAGTACAATGTATGTTCAGTACATTTTCAGTACATGTTCAGTACATTTTTTGAAACTTTTGGCTAGTAATGGCATTCAGAAGGGAAGTCAATGAGCATATATAGTAAATTAGGTACTCTTGGGCAAAAAACATGTTCAGTAGGTCAAATATGGACATCTCTACAGCCATAACATGAATAAAAAAATAAATAAAATAAAAAAAAACTTTAGTGGAATTTTTGGCTAGTAATGGCAATCAGAAGACAAGTCAATGAGCATATATAGTAAGTTAGTGTTTAAGTACTCTTGAACCAAAAAAATTTCAGTAGGTCAAAAATGGACATCTCTACAGCCATAACATGAATAAAAAAATAAAAAAAATAAAAAAAAACTTTAGTGGAATTTTTGGCTAGTAATGGCAATCAGAAGACAAGTCAATGAGAATATATAGTAAGTTAATGTTTAAGTACTCTTGGGCCAAAAAATGTTCAGTAGGTCAAATATGGACATCTCTACAGCCATAACATGAATAAAAAAATAAAAAAAAATAAAAAAAAACTTTTTTGGAACTTTTTGCTAGTAATGGCAATCAGAAGAGAAGTCAATGAGCATATATATTAAGTTATTGTTTAAGTACTCTTGGGCCAAAAACATGTTCAGTAGGTCAAATATGGACATCTCTACAGCCATAACATGAATAAAAAAATTTTAAAAATTTAAAAAATCTTTTGTGGAATTTTTGGCTAGTAATGGCAATCAGAAGAGAAGTCAATGAGCATATAAAATAAATTTGTGTTTAGGTACTCTTGGGCCAAAAACATGTTCAGTAGGTACAATATGGACATCTCTACAGCCATAACATGAATAAAAAAATAAATAAAATAAAAAAAAACTTTAGTGGAATTTTTGGCTAGTAATGGCAATCAGAAGACAAGTCAATGAGCATATATAGTAAGTTAGTGTTTAAGTACTCTTGAACCAAAAAATTTTCAGTAGGTCAAATATGGACATCTCTACAGCCATAACATGAATAAAAAAATTAAAACAATTAAAAAAAACTTTAGTGGAATTTTTGGCTAGTAATGGCAATCAGAAGACAAGTCAATGAGAATATATAGTAAGTTAGTGTTTAAGTACTCTTGGGCCAAAAAATGTTCAGTAGGTCAAATATGGACATCTCTACAGCCATAACATGAATAAAAAAATAAAAAAAAATAAAAAAAAACTTTTTTGGAACTTTTTGCTAGTAATGGCAATCAGAAGAGAAGTCAATGAGCATATATATTAAGTTATTGTTTAAGTACTCTTGGGCCAAAAACATGTTCAGTAGGTCAAATATGGACATCTCTACAGCCATAACATGAATAAAATTTTTTTAAAAATTTAAAAAATCTTTTGTGGAATTTTTGGCTAGTAATGGCAATCAGAAGAGAAGTCAATGAGCATATAAAATAAATTAGTGTTTAGGTACTCTTGGGCCAAAAACATGTTCAGTAGGTACAATATGGACATCTCTACAGCCATAACATGAATAAAAAAATAAAAAAAAAACTTTTGTGGAATTTTTGGCTAGTAATGGCAATCAGAAGACAAGTCAATGAGAATATATAGTAAATTAATGTTTAAGCACTCTTAGGCGTAAAAAATTTTCAGTTGATCAAATATTCACTTCTGTACAGCCATAATGTAAAAAAAAAAAAAAAACTGTTAAAACTTTTGTGGAACTTTTGGCTAGTAGTTGGAATTAGAAGGAAAGTCAATGAGTATGTATAGTAATATATATATATATATATATATATATATATATATATATATATATATATATATATATATATATATATATATATATATATATATATATATATATATATATATATATGTATATATATATATATATATATATATATATATATATATATATATATATATATATATATATATGTATATATATAGAAAATTTTTTGTTGTTTTTTTTTTTTTTAAACTTTTGGCTAGTAATGGCAATCAGAAGGGAAGTCAATGAGCATATATAGTAAATTAGTGTTTAGGTACTCTTGGGCAAAAAACATGTTTATAGGTCAAATATGGACATCTCTACAGCCATAACATGAATAAAAAAAAAAAATAATAAAAAAAAACTTTAGTGGAATTTTTGGCTAGTAATGGCAATCAGAAGACAAGTCAATGAGCATAAATAGTAAGTTAGTGTTTAAGTACTCTTGGGCCAAAAACATGTTCAGTAGGTACAATATGGACATCTCTACAGCCATAACATGAATAAAAAAATAAAAAAAAACTTTTTTGGAACTTTTTGCTAGTAATGGCAATCAGAAGAGAAGTCAATGAGCATATATGATAAGTTAGTGTTTAAGTACTCTTGGGCCAAAAACATGTTCAGTAGGTCAAATATGGACATCTCTACAGCCATAACATGAATAAAAAAATTAAAAAAAACTTTGGTGGAATTTTTGGCTAGTAATGGCAATCAGAAGACAAGTCAATGAGCATATATAGTAAATTAGTGTTTAGGTACTCTTGGGCAAAAAACATGTTCAGTAGGTCAAATATGGACTTCTGTACAGCCATAACATGAATAAAAAAATAAAAAATAAAATAAAACAACTGTAGTGGAATTTTTGGCTAGTAATGGCAATCAGAAGAGAAGTCAATGAGCATATATAGTAAGTAAGTGTTTAAGTACTCTTGAGCCAAAAAAGGTTCAGTAGGTCAAATATGGACATCTCTACAGCCATAACATGAATAAAAAAAATTTAAATTTAAAAAAATCTTTTGTGGAATTTTTGGCTAGTAATGGCAATCAGAAGAGAAGTCAATGAGCATATATAATAAATTAGTGTTTAAGGACTCTTGGGCCAAAAACATGATAAGTTTGTCAAATATGGACTTCTGTACAGCCATAATGTAAAAAAAAAAAACTTTTCTAAAACTTTTTTGGAACTTTTTGCTAGTAATGGCAATCAGAAGAGTAGTCAATGAGCATATATAGTAAGTTAGTGTTTAAGTACTCTTTAGCATAAAACATATTCAGTAGGTCAAATATGGACTTCTGTAAAGCCATTATGTAAAAAACAAAAAACTTTTTTAAAACGTTTTTTTTAACTTTTTGCTAGTAATGGCAATCAGAAGAGAAGACAATGAGCATAATTAGTAAGTTAGTGTTTAAGTACTCTTGGGCCAAAAACATGTTCAGTAGGTCAAATATGGACTTCTCTACAGCCATTACATGAATTTTGTGGATTTTTTGGCTAGTAATGGCAATCAGAAGACAAGTCAATGAGAATATATAGTAAATTAGTGTTTAAGCACTCTTAGGCGTAAAACATGTTCAGTTGATAAAATATGGACTTCTGTACAGCCATAATGTAAAAAACAAAACAAAAAATTTAAATTTTTTTGGAACTTTTTGCTAGTAATGGCAATCAGAAGAGAAGTCAATGAGAATATATAGTAAATTAGTGTTTAAGCACTCTTAGGCGTAAAACATTGATCAAATATGGACTTCTGTACAGCCATAATGTAAAAAACAAAAAACTTTTTAAAAACTTTTTTAAAACTTTTTTAAAACTTTTTAAAAACTTTTTTAAAACTTTTTTAAAACTTTTTTAAAACTTTTTTAAAACTTTTTTAAAACTTTTTTAAAACTTTTTGCTAGTAATGGCAATCAGAAGAGAAGTCAATGAGCATAAATAGTAAGTTAGTGTTTAAGTACTCTTGGGCCAAAAACATGTTCAGTAGGTACAATATGGACATCTCTACAGCCGTAACATGAATAAAAAAATAAAAAAAATAAAAAAAAACTTTTGTGGAATTTTTGGCTAGTAATGGCAATCAGAAGACAAGTCAATGAGAATATATAGTAAATTAGTGTTTAAGCACTATTAGGCGTAAAACATTTTCAGTTGATCAAATATTGACTTCTGTACAGCCATAATGTAAAAAAATAAAAAATAAATGTTAAAACTTTTGTGGAACTTTTGGCTAGTAGTTGGAATTAGAAGGAAAGTCAATGAGTATGTATAGTAAGTTAGTGTTTAAGTACAATGTATGTTCAGTACATTTTCAGTACATGTTCAGTACATTTTTTGAAACTTTTGGCTAGTAATGGCATTCAGAAGGGAAGTCAATGAGCATATATAGTAAATTAGGTACTCTTGGGCAAAAAACATGTTCAGTAGGTCAAATATGGACATCTCTACAGCCATAACATGAATAAAAAAATAAATAAAATAAAAAAAAACTTTAGTGGAATTTTTGGCTAGTAATGGCAATCAGAAGACAAGTCAATGAGCATATATAGTAAGTTAGTGTTTAAGTACTCTTGAACCAAAAAAATTTCAGTAGGTCAAAAATGGACATCTCTACAGCCATAACATGAATAAAAAAATAAAAAAAATAAAAAAAAACTTTAGTGGAATTTTTGGCTAGTAATGGCAATCAGAAGACAAGTCAATGAGAATATATAGTAAGTTAATGTTTAAGTACTCTTGGGCCAAAAAATGTTCAGTAGGTCAAATATGGACATCTCTACAGCCATAACATGAATAAAAAAATAAAAAAAAATAAAAAAAAACTTTTTTGGAACTTTTTGCTAGTAATGGCAATCAGAAGAGAAGTCAATGAGCATATATATTAAGTTATTGTTTAAGTACTCTTGGGCCAAAAACATGTTCAGTAGGTCAAATATGGACATCTCTACAGCCATAACATGAATAAAAATTTTTTAAAAATTTAAAAAATCTTTTGTGGAATTTTTGGCTAGTAATGGCAATCAGAAGAGAAGTCAATGAGCATATAAAATAAATTTGTGTTTAGGTACTCTTGGGCCAAAAACATGTTCAGTAGGTACAATATGGACATCTCTACAGCCATAACATGAATAAAAAAATAAATAAAATAAAAAAAAACTTTAGTGGAATTTTTGGCTAGTAATGGCAATCAGAAGACAAGTCAATGAGCATATATAGTAAGTTAGTGTTTAAGTACTCTTGAACCAAAAAATTTTCAGTAGGTCAAATATGGACATCTCTACAGCCATAACATGAATAAAAAAATTAAAACAATTAAAAAAAACTTTAGTGGAATTTTTGGCTAGTAATGGCAATCAGAAGACAAGTCAATGAGAATATATAGTAAGTTAGTGTTTAAGTACTCTTGGGCCAAAAAATGTTCAGTAGGTCAAATATGGACATCTCTACAGCCATAACATGAATAAAAAAATAAAAAAAAATAAAAAAAAACTTTTTTGGAACTTTTTGCTAGTAATGGCAATCAGAAGAGAAGTCAATGAGCATATATATTAAGTTATTGTTTAAGTACTCTTGGGCCAAAAACATGTTCAGTAGGTCAAATATGGACATCTCTACAGCCATAACATGAATAAATTTTTTTTAAAAATTTAAAAAATCTTTTGTGGAATTTTTGGCTAGTAATGGCAATCAGAAGAGAAGTCAATGAGCATATAAAATAAATTAGTGTTTAGGTACTCTTGGGCCAAAAACATGTTCAGTAGGTACAATATGGACATCTCTACAGCCATAACATGAATAAAAAAATAAAAAAAAAACTTTTGTGGAATTTTTGGCTAGTAATGGCAATCAGAAGACAAGTCAATGAGAATATATAGTAAATTAATGTTTAAGCACTCTTAGGCGTAAAAAATTTTCAGTTGATCAAATATTCACTTCTGTACAGCCATAATGTAAAAAAAAAAAAAAAACTGTTAAAACTTTTGTGGAACTTTTGGCTAGTAGTTGGAATTAGAAGGAAAGTCAATGAGTATGTATAGTAATATATATATATATATATATATATATATATATATATATATATATATATATATATATATATATATATATATATATATATATATATATATATATATATGTATATATATATATATATATATATATGTATATATATATATATATATATATATGTATATATATATATATATATATATATGTATATATATATATATATATATATATATATATATATATGTATATATATAGAAAATTTTTTGTTGTTTTTTTTTTTTTTAAACTTTTGGCTAGTAATGGCAATCAGAAGGGAAGTCAATGAGCATATATAGTAAATTAGTGTTTAGGTACTCTTGGGCCAAAAAATGTTCAGTAGGTCAAATATGGACATCTCTACAGCCATAACATGAATAAAAAAATAAAAAAAATAAAAAAAAATTTTTTTGGAACTTTTTGCTAGTAATGGCAATCAGAAGAGAAGTCAATGAGCATATATGATAAGTTAGTGTTTAAGTACTCTTGGGCCAAAAACATGTTCAGTAGGTCAAATATGGACATCTCTACAGCCATAACATGAATAAAAAATTAAAAAAAAACTTTTGTGGAATTTTTGGCTAGTAATGGCAATCAGAAGACAAGTCAATGAGAATATATAGTAAATTAATGTTTAAGCACTCTTAGGCGTAAAACATTTTCAGTTGATCAAATATTCACTTCTGTACAGCCACAATGTAAAAAAAAAAAAAAACTGTTAAAACTTTTGTGGAACTTTTGGCTAGTAGTTGGAATTAGAAGGAAAGTCAATGAGTATGTATAGTAATATATATATATATATATATGTATATATATATATATATATATATATATATATATATATTTGTATATATATAGAAATTTTTTGGTTGTTTTTTTTTTTTTTTTTAACTTTTGGCTAGTAATGGCAATCAGAAGGGAAGTCAATGAGCATATATAGTAAATTAGTGTTTAGGTACTCTTGGGCAAAAAACATGTTTATAGGTCAAATATGGACATCTCTACAGCCATAACATGAATAAAAAAAAAAATAAATAAAAAAAAACTTTAGTGGAATTTTTGGCTAGTAATGGCAATCAGAAGACAAGTCAATGAGCATATATAGTAAGTTAGTGTTTAAGTACTCTTGGGCCAAAAAATGTTCAGTAGGTCAAATATGGACATCTCTACAGCCATAACATGAATAAAAAAATAAAAAAAATAAAAAAAAACTTTTTTGGAACTTTTTGCTAGTAATGGCAATCAGAAGAGAAGTCAATGAGCATATATGATAAGTTAGTGTTTAAGTACTCTTGGGCCAAAAACATGTTCAGTAGGTCAAATATGGACATCTCTACAGCCATAACATGAATAAAAAAATTAAAAAAATAAAAAAAAACTTTGGTGGAATTTTTGGCTAGTAATGGCAATCAGAAGACAAGTCAATGAGCATATATAGTAAATTAGTGTTTAGGTACTCTTGGGCAAAAAACATGTTCAGTAGGTCATATATGGACTTCTGTACAGCCATAACATGAATAAAAAAATAAAAAATAAAATAAAAAAACTGTAGTGGAATTTTTGGCTAGTAATGGCAATCAGAAGAGAAGTCAATGAGCATATATAGTAAGTAAGTGTTTAAGTACTCTTGAGCCAAAAAAGGTTCAGTAGGTCAAATATGGACATCTCTACAGCCATAACATGAATAAAAAAAAATTACATTTAAAAAAATCTTTTGTGGAATTTTTGGCTAGTAATGGCAATCAGAAGAGAAGTCAATGAGCATATATAATAAATTAGTGTTTAAGGACTCTTGGGCCAAAAACATGATAAGTTTGTCAAATATGGACTTCTGTACAGCCATAATGTAAAAAAAAAAAACTTTTCTAAAACTTTTTTGGAACTTTTTGCTAGTAATGGCAATCAGAAGAGTAGTCAATGAGCATATATAGTAAGTTAGTGTTTAAGTACTCTTTAGCATAAAACATATTCAGTAGGTCAAATATGGACTTCTGTAAAGCCATTATGTAAAAAACAAAAAACTTTTTTAAAACGTTTTTTTGAACTTTTTGCTAGTAATGGCAATCAGAAGAGAAGACAATGAGCATAATTAGTAAGTTAGTGTTTAAGTACTCTTGGGCCAAAAACATGTTCAGTAGGTCAAATATGGACTTCTCTACAGCCATTACATGAATAAATGTTTTTTTTTAAATTTAAAAAAACTTTTGTGGATTTTTTGGCTAGTAATGGCAATCAGAAGACAAGTCAATGAGAATATATAGTAAATTAGTGTTTAAGCACTCTTAGGCGTAAAACATGTTCAGTTGATAAAATATGGACTTCTGTACAGCCATAATGTAAAAAAAAAAAAAAAAATTTAAATTTTTTTGGAACTTTTTGCTAGTAATGGCAATCAGAAGAGAAGTCAATGAGAATATATAGTAAATTAGTGTTTAAGCACTCTTAGGCGTAAAACATTGATCAAATATGGACTTCTGTACAGCCATAATGTAAAAAACAAAAAACTTTTTAAAAACTTTTTTAAAACTTTTTTAAAACTTTTTAAAAACTTTTTAAAAACTTTTTTAAAACTTTTTTAAAACTTTTTTAAAACTTTTTTAAAACTTTTTTCGAACTTTTTGCTAGTAATGGCAATCAGAAGAGAAGTCAATGAGCATAAATAGTAAGTTAGTGTTTAAGTACTCTTGGGCCAAAAACATGTTCAGTAGGTACAATATGGACATCTCTACAGCCATAACATGAATAAAAAAATAAATAAAATAAAAAAAAACTTTAGTGGAATTTTTGGCTAGTAATGGCAATCAGAAGACAAGTCAATGAGCATATATAGTAAGTTAGTGTTTAAGTACTCTTGAACCAAAAAATTTTCAGTAGGTCAAATATGGACATCTCTACAGCCATAACATGAATAAAAAAATTAAAAAAATTAAAAAAAACTTTAGTGGAATTTTTGGCTAGTAATGGCAATCAGAAGACAAGTCAATGAGAATATATAGTAAGTTAGTGTTTAAGTACTCTTGGGCCAAAAAATGTTCAGTAGGTCAAATATGGACATCTCTACAGCCATAACATGAATAAAAAAATAAAAAAAAATAAAAAAAAACTTTTTTGGAACTTTTTGCTAGTAATGGCAATCAGAAGAGAAGTCAATGAGCATATATATTAAGTTATTGTTTAAGTACTCTTGGGCCAAAAACATGTTCAGTAGGTCAAATATGGACATCTCTACAGCCATAACATGAATAAAAAAAATTAAAAAATTAAAAAAATCTTTTGTGGAATTTTTGGCTAGTAATGGCAATCAGAAGAGAAGTCAATGAGCATATAAAATAAATTAGTGTTTAGGTACTCTTGGGCCAAAAACATGTTCAGTAGGTACAATATGGACATCTCTACAGCCATAACATGAATAAAAAAATTAAAAAAAAACTTTTGTGGAATTTTTGGCTAGTAATGGCAATCAGAAGACAAGTCAATGAGAATATATAGTAAATTAATGTTTAAGCACTCTTAGGCGTAAAAATTTTTCAGTTGATCAAATATTCACTTCTGTACAGCCATAATGTAAAAAAAAAAAAAAAACTGTTAAAACTTTTGTGGAACTTTTGGCTAGTAGTTGGAATTAGAAGGAAAGTCAATGAGTATGTATAGTAATATATATATATATATATATATATATATATATATATATATATATATATATTTATATATATATATATATATATATATATATGTATATATATATATATATATATATATATATATGTATATGTATATATATAGAAAATTTTTTGTTGTTTTTTTTTTTTTTAAACTTTTGGCTAGTAATGGCAATCAGAAGGGAAGTCAATGAGCATATATAGTAAATTAGTGTTTAGGTACTCTTGGGCAAAAAACATGTTTATAGGTCAAATATGGACATCTCTACAGCCATAACATGAATAAAAAAAAAAAATAATAAAAAAAAACTTTAGTGGAATTTTTGGCTAGTAATGGCAATCAGAAGACAAGTCAATGAGCATATATAGTAAGTTAGTGTTTAAGTACTCTTGGGCCAAAAAATGTTCAGTAGGTCAAATATGGACATCTCTACAGCCATAACATGAATAAAAAAATAAAAAAAATAAAAAAAAAATTTTTTGGAACTTTTTGCTAGTAATGGCAATCAGAAGAGAAGTCAATGAGCATATATGATAAGTTAGTGTTTAAGTACTCTTGGGCCAAAAACATGTTCAGTAGGTCAAATATGGACATCTCTACAGCCATAACATGAATACAAAAATAAAAAAAAACTTTTTTGGAACTTTTTGCTAGTAATGGCAATCAGAAGAGAAGTCAATGAGCATATATGATAAGTTAGTGTTTAAGTACTCTTGGGCCAAAAACATGTTCAGTAGGTCAAATATGGACATCTCTACAGCCATAACATGAATAAAAAAATTAAAAAAATTAAAAAAAACTTTGGTGGAATTTTTGGCTAGTAATGGCAATCAGAAGACAAGTCAATGAGCATATATAGTAAATTAGTGTTTAGGTACTCTTGGGCAAAAAACATGTTCAGTAGGTCAAATATGGACTTCTGTACAGCCATAACATGAATAAAAAAATAAAAAATAAAATAAAACAACTGTAGTGGAATTTTTGGCTAGTAATGGCAATCAGAAGAGAAGTCAATGAGCATATATAGTAAGTAAGTGTTTAAGTACTCATGAGCCAAAAAAGGTTCAGTAGGTCAAATATGGACATCTCTACAGCCATAACATGAATAAAAAAAATTTAAATTTAAAAAAATCTTTTGTGGAATTTTTGGCTAGTAATGGCAATCAGAAGAGAAGTCAATGAGCATATATAATAAATTAGTGTTTAAGGACTCTTGGGCCAAAAACATGATAAGTTTGTCAAATATGGACTTCTGTACAGCCATAATGTAAAAAAAAAAAACTTTTCTAAAACTTTTTTGGAACTTTTTGCTAGTAATGGCAATCAGAAGAGTAGTCAATGAGCATATATAGTAAGTTAGTGTTTAAGTACTCTTTAGCATAAAACATATTCAGTAGGTCAAATATGGACTTCTGTAAAGCCATTATGTAAAAAACAAAAAACTTTTTTAAAACGTTTTTTTGAACTTTTTGCTAGTAATGGCAATCAGAAGAGAAGACAATGAGCATAATTAGTAAGTTAGTGTTTAAGTACTCTTGGGCCAAAAACATGTTCAGTAGGTCAAATATGGACTTCTCTACAGCCATTACATGAATAAATGTTTTTTTAAAAATTTAAAAAAACTTTTGTGGATTTTTTGGCTAGTAATGGCAATCAGAAGACAAGTCAATGAGAATATATAGTAAATTAGTGTTTAAGCACTCTTAGGCGTAAAACATGTTCAGTTGATAAAATATGGACTTCTGTACAGCCATAATGTAAAAAACAAAAAACTTTTTAAAAACTTTTTAAAAACTTTTTTAAAACTTTTTTAAAACTTTTTTAAAACTTTTTTAAAACTTTTTTAAAACTTTTTTAAAACTTTTTGCTAGTAATGGCAATCAGAAGAGAAGTCAATGAGCATAAATAGTAAGTTAGTGTTTAAGTACTCTTGGGCCAAAAACATGTTCAGTAGGTACAATATGGACATCTCTACAGCCGTAACATGAATAAAAAAATAAAAAAAATAAAAAAAAACTTTTGTGGAATTTTTGGCTAGTAATGGCAATCAGAAGACAAGTCAATGAGAATATATAGTAAATTAGTGTTTAAGCACTATTAGGCGTAAAACATTTTCAGTTGATCAAATATTGACTTCTGTACAGCCATAATGTAAAAAAATAAAAAATAAATGTTAAAACTTTTGTGGATCTTTTGGCTAGTAGTTGGAATTAGAAGGAAAGTCAATGAGTATGTATAGTAAGTTAGTGTTTAAGTACAATGTATGTTCAGTACATTTTCAGTACATGTTCAGTACATTTTTTGAAACTTTTGGCTAGTAATGGCATTCAGAAGGGAAGTCAATGAGCATATATAGTAAATTAGGTACTCTTGGGCAAAAAACGAGAGGCTGCTCGCTGCAGAGCAAATGGGTGGAGCTTACGCCTAGCTCCTCCCCGTTTGAGCGCTCCAGCGAGGAGGAGCTAACGGCACGCTCCAGCGAGGAGGAGCCAAGAGGGCACGTACGTACAGACTAGAGCTCAGTCAGTCAGGAGATCGATCGAGTGGAGGGTAACATTGGTCAAAGACATTAACATTGGTCAAATACATTTTCGACGAAATGACAGTACGTAAACACTGTACTTTAAATTTGTGGTTTAGGGAAGCATTTGAAGTTGTCTCAGCTAATGTTAACACTATCTATTAGCATATAACAGATCGATTCACCTGGTAGTGTGTGTGTATTATGGGTTCTATGCAACCTTAAACAACAGGTAACATAAACTTAGGTGTGTTTTAAGCGCGGAACATAACGTTACTTCACTCCGAGTTCCCACACAATCTAAGTATTCAGTCAATTTTATTACGATTAATGCCGTTTTAATGTTCTTTAATGTGGCGTGACTGATCACTGTTTAGGTGCTTCAGTTCAAGCGGTGGCGCGCGAGTGAAAGCGATCATC
Organism: Gobio gobio; assembly: GCF_949357685.1. Taxonomy (NCBI): domain Eukaryota; kingdom Metazoa; phylum Chordata; class Actinopteri; order Cypriniformes; family Gobionidae; genus Gobio; species Gobio gobio. Next base: position 26,975,134 of record NC_137105.1, read on the forward strand.
TCTTCCTAAAGAATAAACATGAATTAAAATCTTGGTTTGATGAGTATACGTTACAACTTACTAAAAACGTATCATATGTCGTGTAATCACTCAGTGTTTCAACGGTGGAAAGACATCAATAAAACAGACTGTAAACAATGGCATGTAAGTTAGCCTACATTAACTTACCTCATTCTGTGTCAATAGCTGGTTAGTTCACTAGAGAAATTAACTAACTAACACTAAATATATGCTCTATATTAGCCTATATATTCAATATATTCTACTAAACCTATTAGTGATGTCTTTATTATTAAATTTTTGTTTAAATAAATCTGTCATAAATCTGAAAACGATTTCAGCCACTGCATAAATTATTATATTTAAAAAATGAAATAGATAATAATTTTATAATTAGATTTAGAAGTTAATGCAAAAACTACCTTATGTGAAGTTTACATATTTGCATACCATGTTATTTGAGTGTTGATTATTATATCTAAAAATTAATAGCAACTGAATTTAGGCTAATTTGGGCTTTGTTGTTATATTATTATGTGCAAGTACACTGGTTTACTGAACAAATTGTGTCTGTCTGTACACACACATATATTATATATATATATATATATATATATATATATATATATATATATATATATATATATATATATATATATATGTATATATATATATATATATGTATATGTGTGTGTGTGTGTGTGTGTGTGTGTGTGTGTGTGTGTGTGTGTGTGTGTGTGTGTGTGTCTGAATAAGTATTTATTTATTTTTGCTGAAAGATGTAAGAGATGTGTTTGTTTAACCTGCACAGATGCATCTGACAATACTGAAGAAAGGAGATGATCCCCTTATCTCTATTGAGAGATGTACAGTGTGCTGCTTAAAATATCACTGTGCCTATTGTAAAATGGCATATAACCATTTTAATGAGGTACACAACCATGTTGTTAATCATGTTCGAAGTGCAGTTCACCACGAAGGTATGTATGTGAATTATTGTAAGTTTCTTATACAGTTCAATTATTGTGTGTGTGTGTGTGTGTTTGTTTGTGAGAGAGAGAGAGAGATCATGTTTGAAAGTTATGAACCCTTTTGTTTTACACATTTTGGCCTGTCATTTCTCCCTATAATTTGAAAGTAAAACATAATTTAATTTAACATTTCCGTGCATTGTGAAACATTTGGGAAGTCTGAATCCCAAAGGTTCATATACTTCTGTACATAAGGATACTTGATATACGTATTAAGTAAATAATAATACAAATAAATACATATAACTATTTATATTTATGTTCTGTTATTGTAATATTTTAGCAGAAAATGTAGCATGATGCAGAAAAAATGTATGTTTAAAATATGTGAAAATAGGCTTCCAAATGGGTAAACTAAGTTTACTTCAATCACTAGCCTAGATGTAATTTGCCAATATGTAAATGCCCAACAAATGATTAATATTCCCTACCTCCAGAGTTATAGGTTGATTAATCTGATAAACATTCTCTATCTTATCCTATTGTATAAGACCATCCACAAATTGGCAAATTACATATAGTATACATATATTATATATAGTAATTGAATTTTTTTTGTCAGTAAGATTTGATTGCTGTTCAATTCATAAACAAGTAAAACTATAGCAATGCTCTTTAGACCAGGGCATGTAGGGTGCAGGCACCTGTTTCAGCTAAGTAAAGTAAAGTAAAACGTAATTTGACTGATCAACTAGTGCTTGAATTAGTAGAAATGTATTCTTTTACATTTTTATTCTTTTTCTTTTATACATTTCAGATTTTGTCATCATAAAGTGCAGTCTAGACTGCAGACAAGCAGCACATTTTCACTGCTGTTATTGCACCACAATGTTAATCAGAAGGGATACTCTGATTAAACATTTAGCAAGTTGCAAAAATACACCATCCAGAAAGCCTCCATCCACAGAGCCAGCAGCAGCGCCACCTCCACTTCTAGCAGTGCCACCTCCAGCAGCGCCAGTTCTATCAGCGCCACCTCCAGCAGCGCCACCTATATATATACAAATAATATATATATGTAATTATTATATATAAAATGTGTGTGTGTATATAAATCTATCTATAATTATATACAAATAATATATATAAAATATTTATATATGGAGTTATAATATATAAAATGTGTGTAATATATATATATATATATATATATAATTATATAAAAATAATATTTACAAAATATTTTTATATATATGTAATTATTATATATAAAAAGTGTGTGTATATATATATATATATATATATATATATATATATATATATATATATATATATATATATATATATATATATATAAATAATATATATAAAATATTTATATATGGAGTTACAATATATAAAATGTGTGTATACACATATAAATATATTATATATATAATAATTATATACAAATAATATATATAAAAAAGATATATATATATATATATATATATATAATTAGTATAAGTATAATATATAAAATGATGTGTGTATGTATATATAATATATAAAATTATATGTGTGTGATAATTTGTATGTGTAAATTTTGTAACTATTAGAAGAGATACCTGCTTCGTTTTAATAAAAGTTATCACTGTTATCAGTTTGATTTTTTTCTTGCATGCATAATATGGGATACAGAGACTGAAAATGTACTGTTTTGTATGTAGTCAGTTGAGTTTATGATAAACTTGATATTGTCATTTTATTTTATTTGCATAAATGTTTTACATGCAGTATTGCCAAAGCAACAGAAACTGTCCACAAATATAATGCAAAAAATAAACACCGTTTATGAGTGCTATTTATTCATATTACACATCAAACATTTAAAAACGTTAAACATTTTAAATACTTAGAGTCTACACAACAGTCTATGCTCACAGTGTCACAGATTTTAATATTTTAACGATTTATAAAAGATTTATCACTGGCCATCTGGAATTTTGGTATGGAGATAAAGGTTATGATTATACTTTCTTTGTAGTATTACACCACATGTGTGCGTACATTAGCACCGTTTTTTTTGTTTTTCTTGTGGTATGAGATAGAGCGCTTGGACCCGGAAGCGCTGCCGAGTGACGTCAAGCTTAACAACCGGATATGCGTGTCCTCCTGGCTCCTCCTTGCTGGAGCGTAACGTTAGCTCCTCCTTGCTGGAGCGCTCAAACGGGGAGGAGCTAGGCGTAAGCTCCACCCATTTGCTCTGCAGCGAGTACCAAATGCAAAAAACATGTTCAGTAGGTCAAATATGGACATCTCTACAGCCATAACATGAATAAAAAAATAAATAAAATAAAAAAAAACTTTAGTGGAATTTTTGGCTAGTAATGGCAATCAGAAGACAAGTCAATGAGCATATATAGTAAGTTAGTGTTTAAGTACTCTTGAACCAAAAAATTTTCAGTAGGTCAAAAATGGACATCTCTACAGCCATAACATGAATAAAAAAATAAAAAAAATAAAAAAAAACTTTAGTGGAATTTTTGGCTAGTAATGGCAATCAGAAGACAAGTCAATGAGAATATATAGTAAGTTAATGTTTAAGTACTCTTGGGCCAAAAAATGTTCAGTAGGTCAAATATGGACATCTCTACAGCCATAACATGAATAAAAAAATAAAAAAAAATAAAAAAAAACTTTTTTGGAACTTTTTGCTAGTAATGGCAATCAGAAGAGAAGTCAATGAGCATATATATTAAGTTATTGTTTAAGTACTCTTGGGCCAAAAACATGTTCAGTAGGTCAAATATGGACATCTCTACAGCCATAACATGAATAAAAATTTTTTTAAAATTTAAAAAATCTTTTGTGGAATTTTTGGCTAGTAATGGCAATCAGAAGAGAAGTCAATGAGCATATAAAATAAATTAGTGTTTAGGTACTCTTGGGCCAAAAACATGTTCAGTAGGTACAATATGGACATCTCTACAGCCATAACATGAATAAAAAAATAAATAAAATAAAAAAAAACTTTAGTGGAATTTTTGGCTAGTAATGGCAATCAGAAGACAAGTCAATGAGCATATATAGTAAGTTAGTGTTTAAGTACTCTTGAACCAAAAAATTTTCAGTAGGTCAAATATGGACATCTCTACAGCCATAACATGAATAAAAAAATTAAAAAAAACTTTAGTGGAATTTTTGGCTAGTAATGGCAATCAGAAGACAAGTCAATGAGCATATATAGTAAATTAGTGTTTAGGTACTCTTGGGCAAAAAACATGTTCAGTAGGTCAAATATGGACTTCTGTACAGCCATAACATGAATAAAAAAATAAAAAATAAAATAAAAAAACTGTAGTGGAATTTTTGGCTAGTAATGGCAATCAGAAGAGAAGTCAATGAGCATATATAATAAATTAGTGTTTAAGGACTCTTGGGCCAAAAACATGATAAGTTTGTCAAATATGGACTTCTGTACAGCCATAATGTAAAAAAAAAAAACTTTTCTAAAACTTTTTTGGAACTTTTTGCTAGTAATGGCAATCAGAAGAGTAGTCAATGAGCATATATAGTAAGTTAGTGTTTAAGTACTCTTTAGCATAAAACATATTCAGTAGGTCAAATATGGACTTCTGTAAAGCCATTATGTAAAAAACAAAAACTTTTTTAAAACGTTTTTTTGAACTTTTTGCTAGTAATGGCAATCAGAAGAGAAGACAATGAGCATAATTAGTAAGTTAGTGTTTAAGTACTCTTGGGCCAAAAACATGTTCAGTAGGTCAAATATGGACTTCTCTACAGCCATTACATGAATAAATGTTTTTTTAAAAATTTAAAAAAACTTTTGTGGATTTTTTGGCTAGTAATGGCAATCAGAAGACAAGTCAATGAGAATATATAGTAAATTAGTGTTTAAGCACTCTTAGGCGTAAAACATGTTCAGTTGATAAAATATGGACTTCTGTACAGCCATAATGTAAAAAACAAAAAAAATTTTTTTAATTTTTTTGGAACTTTTTGCTAGTAATGGCAATCAGAAGAGAAGTCAATGAGAATATATAGTAAATTAGTGTTTAAGCACTCTTAGGCGTAAAACATTGATCAAATATGGACTTCTGTACAGCCATAATGTAAAAAACAAAAAACTTTTTAAAAACTTTTTTAAAACTTTTTTAAAACTTTTTTAAAACTTTTTTAAAACTTTTTTAAAACTTTTTTCGAACTTTTTGCTAGTAATGGCAATCAGAAGAGAAGTCAATGAGCATAAATAGTAAGTTAGTGTTTAAGTACTCTTGGGCCAAAAACATGTTCAGTAGGTACAATATGGACATCTCTACAGCCGTAACATGAATAAAAAAATAAAAAAAATAAAAAAAAACTTTAGTGGAATTTTTGGCTAGTAATGGCAATCAGAAGACAAGTCAATGAGAATATATAGTAAGTTAATGTTTAAGTACTCTTGGGCCAAAAAATGTTCAGTAGGTCAAATATGGACATCTCTACAGCCATAACATGAATAAAAAAATAAAAAAAAATAAAAAAAAACTTTTTTGGAACTTTTTGCTAGTAATGGCAATCAGAAGAGAAGTCAATGAGCATATATATTAAGTTATTGTTTAAGTACTCTTGGGCCAAAAACATGTTCAGTAGGTCAAATATGGACATCTCTACAGCCATAACATGAATAAAATTTTTTTAAAAATTTAAAAAATCTTTTGTGGAATTTTTGGCTAGTAATGGCAATCAGAAGAGAAGTCAATGAGCATATAAAATAAATTAGTGTTTAGGTACTCTTGGGCCAAAAACATGTTCAGTAGGTACAATATGGACATCTCTACAGCCATAACATGAATAAAAAAATAAATAAAATAAAAAAAAACTTTAGTGGAATTTTTGGCTAGTAATGGCAATCAGAAGACAAGTCAATGAGCATATATAGTAAGTTAGTGTTTAAGTACTCTTGAACCAAAAAATTTTCAGTAGGTCAAATATGGACATCTCTACAGCCATAACATGAATAAAAAAATTAAAAAAATTAAAAAAAACTTTAGTGGAATTTTTGGCTAGTAATGGCAATCAGAAGACAAGTCAATGAGAATATATAGTAAGTTAGTGTTTAAGTACTCTTGGGCCAAAAAATGTTCAGTAGGTCAAATATGGACATCTCTACAGCCATAACATGAATAAAAAAATAAAAAAAAATAAAAAAAAACTTTTTTGGAACTTTTTGCTAGTAATGGCAATCAGAAGAGAAGTCAATGAGCATATATATTAAGTTATTGTTTAAGTACTCTTGGGCCAAAAACATGTTCAGTAGGTCAAATATGGACATCTCTACAGCCATAACATGAATAAAAAAAATTAAAAAATTAAAAAAATCTTTTGTGGAATTTTTGGCTAGTAATGGCAATCAGAAGAGAAGTCAATGAGCATATAAAATAAATTAGTGTTTAGGTACTCTTGGGCCAAAAACATGTTCAGTAGGTACAATATGGACATCTCTACAGCCATAACATGAATAAAAAAATTAAAAAAAAACTTTTGTGGAATTTTTGGCTAGTAATGGCAATCAGAAGACAAGTCAATGAGAATATATAGTAAATTAATGTTTAAGCACTCTTAGGCGTAAAAAAAATTCAGTTGATCAAATATTCACTTCTGTACAGCCATAATGTAAAAAAAAAAAAAAAACTGTTAAAACTTTTGTGGAACTTTTGGCTAGTAGTTGGAATTAGAAGGAAAGTCAATGAGTATGTATAGTAATATATATATATATATATATATATATATATATATATATATATATATATATATATATATATATATATATATATATATATATATATATATATATATATATATATGTATATATATATATATATATATATATATATGTATGTATATATATATATATATATATATATATATATATATATATATATATATATATATATATATATATATATGTATATATATATATATATATATATATATATATATATATATATGTATATATATATATATATACATATATATATATATATATATGTATATATATAGAAAATTTTTTGTTGTTTTTTTTTTTTTTAAACTTTTGGCTAGTAATGGCAATCAGAAGGGAAGTCAATGAGCATATATAGTAAATTAGTGTTTAGGTACTCTTGGGCAAAAAACATGTTTATAGGTCAAATATGGACATCTCTACAGCCATAACATGAATAAAAAAAAAAAATAATAAAAAAAAACTTTAGTGGAATTTTTGGCTAGTAATGGCAATCAGAAGACAAGTCAATGAGCATATATAGTAAGTTAGGGGGGGGGGTGACAAGATGGCGGAGAGAGCGGACGCACTGTGAATAGCTCAGAGTAGCAAAGCCTTGTAAATCAATGGAATCAACTTTTAACTTAACCAAACCCTGAAATATCAGATAAAGAACTGTAGAGAACTCGTCATAATAATTCAGAATCCTGTAAACGACCCTGCGAACCTCCTGGAGGACGATATTGCAGACCATAACATGTCTAGCACGAAAGCTAATGCTAAATTGAAAGCTCTCCAAGAACACGACTATGGTGGACCAGAAAGGATGGAAACTAACATCAGAGGTACTAAAAACACCTTAACATCCCCTTCCAAAACACCAGCACCACAGAAAAAGTCCAAACCAGAGGAAGTTATGACTGCTGGCGCCCATGTTGAAGACGCCTCTAACGCTGCGATATTGGCTGCTATCGGAACTCTTCAAAACATGATGCAGGACTTCAAAGCGGAGCTAAAGCAGAACACGCTGACCATAGCAAACATCGCGAAAGCGGTAGAGTTTAACTCTGCCGAGATCAAAGATTGTAAAGTACAGTGCCAAAAACTGCACGCCGAGGTGAAACAACTGAAAGAGGAGAACACGGATCTGGAGAAAAAAGTAACAGAAGTGGGAAAAAGAGCTGTAGAGTTGGAGCGTTATAAGAGAAGATGGAACCTGCGTTTAAACGGATTACAGGAGGAAAAAGACGAAAACACACGACAAATCATCTCTGATATCATCGGGAAGATTGCGCCACACTGGAGGGAGAAGATGGATTTCATCCTGGATTCGGTGCACCGACTGGGGCCGAGTAACACCAACCGCCCTCGTCAAATAATCATGCAGTTTACAGGACGCCACTTCAGGGACGAACTCTGGCGGATTACCAAACTTCACCGCGTATGCAAGGATCTCAACATCCGCTTCGCAGAAGACCTCACCAAGGAAGACAGAGAGGCACGGAGTGCTGTATGGCCAAAAGTTGAACAAGCAAGGAAGGCAGGTCTAAAGACAGTGTTCCGGGGCCCTCATGCTTTCATTAATGGTCAAAGAGTCTCACCATAGACAGTAGTCACAACTGTCCAGGGTTTTTTTGTTTTTGTCTTTTGACTCCAGATGCTTTCATTAATGGACAGAGTCTCACCATAGTCACAACCGTCCAGGGTTTTTTGGACTCCAGATGCTTTCATTAATGGTCAAAGAGTCTCACCATAGACAGTAGTCACAACTGTCCAGGGTTTTTTTGTTTTTGTCTTTTGACTCCAGATGCTTTCATTAATGGAAAAAGTCTCACCATAGTCACAACTATTCAGCCTATTCAAATAATTTTTTTTTTTTGATTCCCGAAAACAAGTGAGTTTAAATGAGTACGTATTCTCAGGGTTTTGCTACTATGTTCCTGTTAGGAAGCTTCTACTGTTGTTCTAAGTAAGTTCAGTAATCCTTTGTTCTAGATTTATATATATATATATATTTTTTTATTAACATATATTTTTATTTTTATATGTTCAGTTTAAAGAGTAACATTTCATTAATTTCTGTTAATGCAAGGGGTTTAAGAGACATGACAAAAAGAAAAAGTATTTTTTTATTTTGTAAAGGGAAGAAATCAAATATAATTTTTTGGCAGGAAACCCATTCTAAGGTTGATGATGTTATATTTTGGTCTAAACAATGGGGTGATGAAGTTTACTTTAGCCATGGCACCTCAAGATCAGCAGGTGTCGCCATCCTCCTAAATAATTTCAAAGGTCATATTGTGTCCCATATGGCAGATGATTTTGGTCACTGGTTGATTCTTATCATAAACATAGATGGTCTGAAATTTATTTTAGTCAATATTTATGGATATAACATCAGTAGACAAAACCGAAACCTACTTGAGCAAATTGGTTTAGAGTTAGACAATCTTAAATTAACACACTCGACTGATAACATTATCATTGGTGGCGACCTAAACCTAGTTCATGATGAATTTCTTGATAAATACCCTTGTAGATACTCTGTAAGTCATCCAAACACCATATTCATGAACTTCTGCGAAAAACACAATTTGGTTGATGCTTGGAGACACTTAAACCCAGAAATGTCTAAATACTCCTGGTTTAGTTCAAGCCACAAATATAAATCCAGAATTGATCACTGGTTAATTGCAAATAATTTGCTAGTTTATAATATTAGTTCTGATATTTCTGCTGCACCACTAACAGATCATAGTGTTATTCTACTACAGATCAAACCCAATGATAACAATGTCCACACACACACATATTGGAAGTTCAATTCCAGTCTGCTCAAAAATAATGACTACTGCCAAAAAATCAAATTATTAGTGAAAGAATATGCCAATTCTGAGGACCTAACAACTGCTACCAAAAAATGGGAATTCCTAAAATATAAAATACGCCAATTTACCATCTCATTCAGTAAAATGCTTAAAAAAGATAGTGAAAAACAACAAGTAGACATTATTAATCAGTTAAATATGTACTGCAATAAACCAAACCCAACTGAAGACGATAAACAGAAGATATTAAGCCTCCAACCTAAACTAGATGAAATTTACAGTCGTAAGGCCCAAGGGGCATTTATTAGATCCAGAGCTAAGTGGATCGAGGAGGGGGAAAAAAATTCATCGTATTTCTGTGGTCTTGAAAAAAGAAGACAAGAAAAAAATAGCATCAGATCCCTGATGATTGATAATAATGAGGTCACAAATGAAAGAGTAATATCTTCAGAAATCTGGAAATTCTATAGCCAACTCTATAGCTCTAAATTCTCTAGCATGGACTGTCAGAATTTCTTTCAGGATATAGCAAAACATATTCCAAAATTAGAGGATGACTTCAAACAAACATGTGATAGTCAAATAACAATTACAGAACTAGACGCAGTAATTGGTCGTCTCTCTCTTAACAAAGCTCCCGGATCTGATGGTCTCACAGGTGACTTTTACAGACATTTTTGGGTTGATTTAAGAGTCCTGCTGCTACAAGTCTTTACTGAAATATTCGAAACATGTGTGCTTCCACCAACAATGAGACATGGAGTTATCATCTCTATCCCAAAACCTGGAAAAGATCCCAGAATTATAGATAACCGAAGACCCATTACACTCAGAAATTCAGACTACAAACTCCTAACTTACATCTTTGCTTCTCGTCTTCAAACAGGGATTTCAGATATTATTGCAGATACACAGTCAGGCTTCTTAAAAGGAAGGTCAATTCATAACAATATAAGATTGGTAATGGACATTATTGAGTATAGAAGCCAAATAGAAGATGATGGTTTCCTTCTATTTCTAGACTTCTATAAAGCATTTGACTCTGTGGAACACCCATTTATTCTCTCGGTGCTCAAACACTTTGGGTTTGGAATCAAATTTAGAGAATGGGTTGGTGGCTTATATCGAGATATTAGTAGCTGTGTCCTATTACCTAGTGGTACCACCCCAAGCTTCAAGATTAATGTGGGTATCCCTCAAGGTTGCCCCATCTCACCATACCTATTCATCCTAGCCACAGAAATGCTAGCAATCTATATTAAAAACTGTAATGATATTAAAAAACTTAATGTACTTGGCACAGACATAATAATCAGCCAACTAGCGGATGACACAACGATATTCTTAAAAGATAGATACCAAATTTCAACAACTATTGCCAAAATTTAAAAATTCTCAAAAGCCTCAGGTCTAACATTAAACTTAAAAAAATGTGAATTGCTTGCTGTACACGACACTTCACTGAAAAACATCTGTAATATCCCTATTAAATCAGAAATCAAATACCTGGGAATTTACCTTTCCAAAGACCAAAAGCAAAGCCAACTTCTGAATGTAGAAAATAAAATTAAAGAATGCAAATCAAGATTAAATAGATGGCTACAGAGGGACTTATCAATCATAGGTCGTATTTACCTAACTAAAATGGAATGTTTATCAAGATGTATTTACCCAGCCTATTCCAATGCCATTCCAAACAAATTGATTAAATCTATCAACCAAATCAACCTAAACTTCATTTGGAGAAACAGACCACATTATATGAAAAAAAGCCATATGGTTAAAGACACAAAAGATGGAGGACTAAAAGTTATTGATTTCGATTGCCTTAATGGAACCTTAAAAATAAATTGGCTAAAATCTTGGATCAAACATAGAAACTCTTTCTGGTATTGTATTCCAAAGACCTTATTCAAGAAAATTGGAGGATTAGAATTTCTTCTTAGAGCGGACTTTAATATTAATAAATTACCTATATCATTGTCAGAGTTTCACAAACAAATACTCTTGTATTGGAAAATGCTATACACACATAACTTCTCACCCCATACATGTGTACTCTGGAACAACAGATATATTTTGCACCGCAACCGATCTCTGTTCTTTGATGATTGGTATGGGAAAAACATATGGTCCATGTCCGACTTAATGGATACCAATGGACATTTTTTTAATTATGAACAATTTTGCATTAAACATAAATTCAATCCCTCAAAATCAGACTTTTTAAGATTACATAAAGCAATACCCCAAGGTTTTGTCCTTCTAACAAGAAGCATTTTAACATATTATACGATTCAACCACAATTGGCCCCACTATCAATTCAAGGGATCTATATTCTGGATAAAAAATGCACTAATCACTTTATTAGAAAATGTTTTATTGATTATCTTTACCCTAACAGCCAAAATAAAAATAGCATCCTACAAAAATTTGATAAAGTTTCAATCATTAAGCTGAGAACAATGTATCTAACACTCCCTATACCTCCTAAAGTGAAAGAAACACACTTCAAAGTAATGAACAATATTTACCCCTCTAAAGATTTACTGAATTTTCGCTTTGGTATAGTTGATAATGTATGTACATTCTGTGAAAATGATGTTGAAACTACGGACCATGTATTTTTCTCATGTAATGTGATTCAGACATTTTGGTGTGATATGTATAATTGGGTTAAACTAAAGATGTCTTCACTCCCAACCTCTTTCTCTAGAGACGACATAACATTTGGATTGATATTACAAAACAAGGGTGATGAGCTTTGTATTAATACAATCGTATGTCTAGCTAAATTTTTCATTCACAAATGTAGAATTGTGAAATCATCTCCCAAATGTGTTGTTTTTTTAAATGAATTTAAAATGTATATGAAATCTTTGAAAATCTTAAAAGGTCCTAAAGCACAAAAAATATTTGATACCCTAAAACACTTCCCAACTGAGGTTAGTAACTGAACAATGACTGAAATCTCCTTGTGTCATATTATAATCTTTTTTTTTTTATTTATTTATTTATTTTTATTATGGTTTTCTTTCTCTTCCTAATAATTCACCCTTATTTTTATCACGAAGACTGTTTATAATTTCCTGTTTGTATTAAGAGCTGCTCTCTCAGGCTATGTATTTTCTGTATTCTATTCTGAAGAAACGATTTCTATGCAGCCATGTTTGTTTTGTAAATATTATTTTCAATAAAAAAAAAAAAAAAAAAAAAAAAAAAAAAAAAAAAAAAATATATATATATATATATAGTAAGTTAGTGTTTAAGTACTCTTGGGCCAAAAAATTTTCAGTAGGTCAAATATGGACATCTCTACAGCCATAACATGAATAAAAAAATAAAAAAAATAAAAAAAATTTTTTTTGGAACTTTTTGCTAGTAATGGCAATCAGAAGAGAAGTCAATGAGCATATATGATAAGTTAGTGTTTAAGTACTCTTGGGCCAAAAACATGTTCAGTAGGTCAAATATGGACATCTCTACAGCCATAACATGAATAAAAAATTAAAAAAAAACTTTTGTGGAATTTTTGGCTAGTAATGGCAATCAGAAGACAAGTCAATGAGAATATATAGTAAATTAATGTTTAAGCACTCTTAGGCGTAAAACATTTTCAGTTGATCAAATATTCACTTCTGTACAGCCATAATGTAAAAAAAAAAAAAAACTGTTAAAACTTTTTTGGAACTTTTGGCTAGTAGTTGGAATTAGAAGGAAAGTCAATGAGTATGTATAGTAATATATATATATATATATATGTATATATATATATATATATATATATATTTGTATATATATAGAAATTTTTTGGTTTTTTTTTTTTTTTTTTTTAACTTTTGGCTAGTAATGGCAATCAGAAGGGAAGTCAATGAGCATATATAGTAAATTAGTGTTTAGGTACTCTTGGGCAAAAAACATGTTTATAGGTCAAATATGGACATCTCTACAGCCATAACATGAATAAAAAAAAAATAAAATAAAAAAAAACTTTAGTGGAATTTTTGGCTAGTAATGGCAATCAGAAGACAAGTCAATGAGCATATATAGTAAGTTAGTGTTTAAGTACTCTTGGGCCAAAAAATGTTCAGTAGGTCAAATATGGACATCTCTACAGCCATAACATGAATAAAAAAATAAAAAAAATAAAAAAAAACTTTTTTGGAACTTTTTGCTAGTAATGGCAATCAGAAGAGAAGTCAATGAGCATATATGATAAGTTAGTGTTTAAGTACTCTTGGGCCAAAAACATGTTCAGTAGGTCAAATATGGACATCTCTACAGCCATAACATGAATAAAAAAATTAAAAAAATTAAAAAAAACTTTGGTGGAATTTTTGGCTAGTAATGGCAATCAGAAGACAAGTCAATGAGCATATATAGTAAATTAGTGTTTAGGTACTCTTGGGCAAAAAACATGTTCAGTAGGTCATATATGGACTTCTGTACAGCCATAACATGAATAAAAAAATAAAAAATAAAATAAAAAAACTGTAGTGGAATTTTTGGCTAGTAATGGCAATCAGAAGACAAGTCAATGAGCATATATAGTAAGTTAGTGTTTAAGTACTCTTGAACCAAAAAATTTTCAGTAGGTCAAATATGGACATCTCTACAGCCATAACATGAATAAAAAAATTAAAAAAATTAAAAAAAACTTTAGTGGAATTTTTGGCTAGTAATGGCAATCAGAAGACAAGTCAATGAGAATATATAGTAAGTTAGTGTTTAAGTACTCTTGGGCCAAAAAATGTTCAGTAGGTCAAATATGGACATCTCTACAGCCATAACATGAATAAAAAAATAAAAATAAATAAAAAAAAACTTTTTTGGAACTTTTTGCTAGTAATGGCAATCAGAAGAGAAGTCAATGAGCATATATAATAAATTAGAGTTTAAGGACTCTTGGGCCAAAAACATGATAAGTTTGTCAAATATGGACTTCTGTAAAGCCATTATGTAAAAAACAAAAACTTTTTTAAAACGTTTTTTTGAACTTTTTGCTAGTAATGGCAATCAGAAGAGAAGACAATGAGCATAATTAGTAAGTTAGTGTTTAAGTACTCTTGGGCCAAAAACATGTTCAGTAGGTCAAATATGGACTTCTCTACAGCCATTACATGAATAAATGTTTTTTTAAAAATTTAAAAAAACTTTTGTGGATTTTTTGGCTAGTAATGGCAATCAGAAGACAAGTCAATGAGAATATATAGTAAATTAGTGTTTAAGCACTCTTAGGCGTAAAACATGTTCAGTTGATAAAATATGGACTTCTGTACAGCCATAATGTAAAAAACAAAAAAAATTTTTTAAATTTTTTTGGAACTTTTTGCTAGTAATGGCAATCAGAAGAGAAGTCAATGAGAATATATAGTAAATTAGTGTTTAAGCACTCTTAGGCGTAAAACATTGATCAAATATGGACTTCTGTACAGCCATAATGTAAAAAACAAAAAACTTTTTAAAAACTTTTAAAACTTTTTAAAAACTTTTTTAAAACTTTTTTCGAACTTTTTGCTAGTAATGGCAATCAGAAGAGAAGTCAATGAGCATAAATAGTAAGTTAGTGTTTAAGTACTCTTGGGCCAAAAACATGTTCAGTAGGTCAAATATGGACTTCTCTACAGCCATTACATGAATAAATGTTTTTTTAAAAATTTAAAAAAACTTTTGTGGATTTTTTGGCTAGTAATGGCAATCAGAAGACAAGTCAATGAGAATATATAGTAAATTAGTGTTTAAGCACTATTAGGCGTAAAACATTTTCAGTTGATCAAATATTGACTTCTGTACAGCCATAATGTAAAAAAATAAAAAATAAATGTTAAAACTTGTGGAACTTTTGGCTAGTAGTTGGAATTAGAAGACAAGTCAATGAGCATATATAGTAAGTTAGTGTTTAAGTACTCTTGAACCAAAAAATTTTCAGTAGGTCAAATATGGACATCTCTACAGCCATAACATGAATAAAAAAATTAAAAAAATTAAAAAAAACTTTAGTGGAATTTTTGGCTAGTAATGGCAATCAGAAGACAAGTCAATGAGAATATATAGTAAGTTAGTGTTTAAGTACTCTTGGGCCAAAAAATGTTCAGTAGGTCAAATATGGACATCTCTACAGCCATAACATGAATAAAAAAAATAAAAAAAACTAAAAAAAAACTTTTTTGGAACTTTTTGCTAGTAATGGCAATCAGAAGAGAAGTCAATGAGCATATATATTAAGTTATTGTTTAAGTACTCTTGGGCCAAAAACATGTTCAGTAGGTCAAATATGGACATCTCTACAGCCATAACATGAATAAAAATTTTTAAAAAATTTAAAAAATCTTTTGTGGAATTTTTGGCTAGTAATGGCAATCAGAAGAGAAGTCAATGAGCATATAAAATAAATTAGTGTTTAGGTACTCTTGGGCCAAAAACATGTTCAGTAGGTACAATATGGACATCTCTACAGCCATAACATGAATAAAAATTTTTAAAAAAAACTTTTGTGGAATTTTTGGCTAGTAATGGCAATCAGAAGACAAGTCAATGAGAATATATAGTAAATTAATGTTTAAGCACTCTTAGGCGTAAAACATTTTCAGTTGATCAAATATTCACTTCTGTACAGCCATAATGTAAAAAAAAAAAAAAAACTGTTAAAACTTTTGTGGAACTTTTGGCTAGTAGTTGGAATTAGAAGGAAAGTCAATGAGTATGTATAGTAATATATATATATATATATATATATATATATATATATATATATATATATATATATATATATATATATATATATATATATACATATATATATATATATATATGTATATATATGTATATATATATGTATATATATATGTATATATATATGTATATATATATGTATATATATATATATATATATGTATATATATATGTATATATATATATATATATATATGTATATATATATGTATATATATAGAAAATGTTTTGTTGTTTTTTTTTTTTTTTTACTTTTGGCTAGTAATGGCAATCAGAAGGGAAGTCAATGAGCATATATAGTAAATTAGTGTTTAGGTACTCTTGGGCAAAAAACATGTTTATAGGTCAAATATGGACATCTCTACAGCCATAACATGAATAAAAAAAAATAATAATAAAAAAAAACTTTAGTGGAATTTTTGGCTAGTAATGGCAATCAGAAGACAAGTCAATGAGCATAAATAGTAAGTTAGTGTTTAAGTACTCTTGGGCCAAAAAATGTTCAGTAGGTCAAATATGGACATCTCTACAGCCATAACATGAATAAAAAAATAAAATAAATAAAAAAAAACTTTTTTGGAACTTTTTGCTAGTAATGGCAATCAGAAGAGAAGTCAATGAGCATATATGATAAGTTAGTGTTTAAGTACTCTTGGGCCAAAAACATGTTCAGTAGGTCAAATATGGACATCTCTACAGCCATAACATGAATAAAAAAATTAAAAAAATTAAAAAAAACTTTGGTGGAATTTTTGGCTAGTAATGGCAATCAGAAGATAAGTCAATGAGCATATATAGTAAATTAGTGTTTAGGTACTCTTGGGCAAAAAACATGTTCAGTAGGTCAAATATGGACTTCTGTACAGCCATAACATGAATAAAAAAATAAAAAATAAAATAAAAAAACTGTAGTGGAATTTTTGGCTAGTAATGGCAATCAGAAGAGAAGTCAATGAGCATATATAATAAATTAGTGTTTAAGGACTCTTGGGCCAAAAACATGATAAGTTTGTCAAATATGGACTTCTGTACAGCCATAATGTAAAAAAAAAAAACTTTTCTAAAACTTTTTTGGAACTTTTTGCTAGTAATGGCAATCAGAAGAGTAGTCAATGAGCATATATAGTAAGTTAGTGTTTAAGTACTCTTTAGCATAAAACATATTCAGTAGGTCAAATATGGACTTCTGTAAAGCCATTATGTAAAAAACAAAAACTTTTTTAAAACGTTTTTTTGAACTTTTTGCTAGTAATGGCAATCAGAAGAGAAGACAATGAGCATAATTAGTAAGTTAGTGTTTAAGTACTCTTGGGCCAAAAACATGTTCAGTAGGTCAAATATGGACTTCTCTACATCCATTACATGAATAAATGTTTTTTTAAAAATTTAAAAAAACTTTTGTGGATTTTTTGGCTAGTAATGGCAATCAGAAGACAAGTCAATGAGAATATATAGTAAATTAGTGTTTAAGCACTCTTAGGCGTAAAACATGTTCAGTTGATAAAATATGGACTTCTGTACAGCCATAATGTAAAAAACAAAAAATTTTTTTTTAATTTTTTTGGAACTTTTTGCTAGTAATGGCAATCAGAAGAGAAGTCAATGAGAATATATAGTAAATTAGTGTTTAAGCACTCTTAGGCGTAAAACATTGATCAAATATGGACTTCTGTACAGCCATAATGTAAAAAACAAAAAACTTTTTAAAAACTTTTTTAAAACTTTTTAAAAACTTTTTTAAAACTTTTTTAAAACTTTTTTAAAACTTTTTTAAAACTTTTTTAAAACTTTTTTCGAACTTTTTGCTAGTAATGGCAATCAGAAGAGAAGTCAATGAGCATAAATAGTAAGTTAGTGTTTAAGTACTCTTGGGCCAAAAACATGTTCAGTAGGTACAATATGGACATCTCTATAGCCGTAACATGAATAAAAAAATAACAAAAATAAAAAAAAACTTTTGTGGAATTTTTGGCTAGTAATGGCAATCAGAAGACAAGTCAATGAGAATATATAGTAAATTAGTGTTTAAGCACTATTAGGCGTAAAACATTTTCAGTTGATCAAATATTGACTTCTGTACAGCCATAATGTAAAAAAATAAAAAATAAATGTTAAAACTTTTGTGGAACTTTTGGCTAGTAGTTGGAATTAGAAGGAAAGTCAATGAGTATGTATAGTAAGTTAGTGTTTAAGTACAATGTATGTTCAGTACATTTTCAGTACATGTTCAGTACATTTTTTGAAACTTTTGGCTAGTAATGGCATTCAGAAAGGGAAGTCAATGAGCATATATAGTAAATTAGGTACTCTTGGGCAAAAAACATGTTCAGTAGGTCAAATATGGACATCTCTACAGCCATAACATGAATAAAAAAAAAAATAAAATAAAAAAAAACTTTAGTGGAATTTTTGGCTAGTAATGGCAATCAGAAGACAAGTCAATGAGCATATATAGTAAGTTAGTGTTTAAGTGCTCTTGAACCAAAAAATTTTCAGTAGGTCTATTATGGACATCTCTACAGCCATAACATGAATAAAAAAATTTAAAAAATTAAAAAAAACTTTAGTGGATTTTTTGGCTAGTAATGGCAATCAGAAGACAAGTCAATGAGAATATATAGTAAGTTAGTGTTTAAGTACTCTTGGGCCAAAAAATGTTCAGTAGGTCAAATATGGACATCTCTACAGCCATAACATGAATAAAAAAATAAAAAAAAATAAAAAAAAACTTTTTTGGAACTTTTTGCTAGTAATGGCAATCAGAAGAGAAGTCAATGAGCATATATATTAAGTTATTGTTTAAGTACTCTTGGGCCAAAAACATGTTCAGTAGGTCAAATATGGACATCTCTACAGCCATAACATGAATAAAAAAATTAAAAAAATTAAAAAAATCTTTTGTGGAATTTTTGGCTAGTAATGGCAATCAGAAGAGAAGTCAATGAGCATATAAAATAAATTAGTGTTTAAGGACTCTTGGGCCAAAAAAAAAATCAGTTTGTCAAATATGGACTTCTGTACAGCCATAATGTGAAAAACAAAAAACTTATAAAAAAGTTTTTTGGAACTTTTTGCTAGTAATGGGAATCAGAAGATAAGTCAATGAGCATAGATATTAAGTTAGTGTTTAAGTACTCTTGGGTGAAAAACATGTTCAGTAGGTCAAATATGGACTTCTGTACAGCCATAACATGAATAAAAAAATAAAACAAAATAAAAAAACTTTTGTGGAATTTTGGCTAGTAACGGCAATAAGAAGAGAAGTCAATGAGCATATATAGTAAGTTAGTGTTTAAGTACTCGGGCCAAAAACATGTTCAGTTGGTCAAATATGGATATCTGGACAGCCATAACATGTATAAAAAAAAATAAAAAAATTAAAAAAAACTTTTGTGGAATTTTTGGCTAGTAATGGCAATCAGAAGACAAGTCAATGAGAATATATATTAAATTAGTGTTTAAGCAGTCTTAGGCGTAAAAAATGTTCAGTTGATCAAATATGGACTTCTGTAAAGCCATAATGTAAAAAACAAAAAACTTATAAAAAAGTTTTTTGGAACTTTTTGCTAGTAATGGGAATCAGTAGAGAAGTCAATGAGCATAGATATTAAGTTAGTGTTTAAGTACTCTTGGGCGAAAAACATGTTCAGTAGGTCAAATATGGACATCTCTACAGCCATAACATGAATAAAAAAATAAAAAAAAATAAAAAAATACTTTTTTGGAACTTTTTGCTAGTAATGGCAATCAGAAGAGAAGTCAATGAGCATATATATTAAGTTAGTGTTTAAGTACTCTTGGGCCAAAAACATGTTCAGTAGGTCAAATATGGACATCTCTACAGCCATAACATGAATAAAAAATTAAAAAAAACTTTGGTGGAATTTTTGGCTAGTAATGGCAATCAGAAGACAAGTCAATGAGCATATATAGTAAATTAGTGTTTAGGTACTCTTGGGCAAAAAACATGTTCAGTAGGTCATATATGGACTTCTGTACAGCCATAACATGAATAAAAAAAAGTTAAATTTAAAAAAATCTTTTGTGGAATTTTTGGCTAGTAATGGCAATCAGAAGAGAAGTCAATGAGCATATAAAATAAATTAGTGTTTAAGGACTCTTGGGCCAAAAAAATGATCAGTTTGTCAAATATGGACTTCTGTACAGCCATAATGTAAAAAACAAAAAACTTATAAAAACGTTTTTTGGAACTTTTTGCTAGTAACGGCAATAAGAAGAGAAGTCAATGAGCATATATAGTAAGTTAGTGTTTAAGTACTCTTGGGCCAAAAACATGTTCAGTTGGTCAAATATGGATATCTGGACAGCCATAACATGTATAAAAAAAAATAAAAAAATTAAAAAAAACTTTTGTGGAATTTTTGGCTAGTAATGGCAATCAGAAGACAAGTCAATGAGAATATATATTAAATTAGTGTTTAAGCAGTCTTAGGCGTAAAAAATGTTCAGATGATCAAATATGGACTTCTTTAAAGCCATAATGTAAAAAACAAAAAACTTATAAAAAAGTTTTTTGGAACTTTTTGCTAGTAATGGGAATCAGTAGAGAAGTCAATGAGCATAGATATTAAGTTAGTGTTTAAGTACTCTTGGGCGAAAAACATGTTCAGTAGGTCAAATATGAACATCTCTACAGCCATAACATGAATAAAAAAAATTAAAAAATTTAAAAAAACTTTTTGGGAACTTTTTGCTAGTAATGGCAATCAGAAGAGAAGTCAATGAGCATATATATTAAGTTAGTGTTTAAGTACTCTTGGGCCAAAAACATGTTCAGTAGGTAAAATATGGACTTCTCTACAGCCATGAACATGAATAAATGTTTTTTTTTTATTTAAAAAAACTTTTGTGGAATTTTTGGCTAGTAATGGCAATCAGAAGACAAGTCAGCCATAACTGCAGATAAGTGCAAAGAGGAGGTTAGTGATTTTGCATTGCAATTTTTTTTCAAAACTCGTTGTGCATTGAGAGATGAGTACTTTTGCATTGCAATGCATACAAAACTCATTGTGCCGAGAAGAGATTAGTGTGTTTGCATTGCTTTGCATTAAAAAACATCTTGTGCATTTAAGAGATTAGTGCTTTTGCATTGCAGTGCATACAAAACTCATTATGCAATGAATAGATTAGTGTGGTTGAAATGCATTGCATTATTAATCTTTTTGTGCATTGAAGAGATTAGTGATTTTGCATTGCAATGCATACAAAACCCATTATGCAATGAATAGAATAGTGCGGTTGAAATGCATTGCATTATTAATCTTTTTGTGCATTGACGAGATTAGTGATTTTGCATTGCAATGCATACAAAACTCGTTGTGCATTGAAGAGATAAGTACTTTTGCATGGCAATGCATGCAAAACTCATTGTGCATTGAATAGATTATTGCTTTTGCATTGCAATGCATATAAGAACATGTTTTATATTGAAGAGAAAAGTAATTTTGCATTGAAATGCATACAAAAACTCATTGTGCATTGAATAGATTAGTGTGTTCGCATTGCATTGCATTAAAAAACATCTTGTGTATTGAAGAGATTAGTGCTTTTGCATTGCATACAAAACTCATTGTGCAATGAATAGATTAGTGTGGTTGAAATGCATTGCATTATTAATCTTTTTGTGCATTGAAGAGATTAGTGATTTTGCATTGCAATGCATGCAAAACTCGTTCATTGAAGAGATAAGTGCTTTTGCATTGCAGTGCATGCAAAACTCATTATGCATTGCTTAGATTATTGATTTTGCATTGCAATGCATATAAGAACGTGTATATTGAAGAGAAAAGTGCTTTTGCAGTGCATTGCATTCAAGAACTCGGTGTGCATTGAAGTCATTAGTGCTTTTGCATTGCAAAGCATACAAAACCGTTGTGCATTGAGAGATGAGTTTTTGCAATGCATACAAAACTCATTGGGCATTGAAGAGATTAGTGCTTTTGCATTGAAATGCATACAAAAACTCCTTGTGCATTGAATAGATTAGTGTGTTTGCATTGCATTGCATTAAAAAACTTCTTGTGCATTGAAGAGATTAGTGATTTTGCATTGCAATGCATACAAAACTCGTTGCATTGAATAGATTATTGCTTTTGCATTGCAATTCATATAAGAACGTGTTGTATATTGAAGAGAAAAGTGCTTTTGCATTGCAATGCATAAAAAACTAATTGTGCCTTGAAGAGATAAGTGCTTTTGCATTGCAGTGCATTTAAGAACGTGTTGTGCATTGAAGAGATTAGTGCTTTTGCATTGAAATGCATACAAAAACTCATTGTGCATTGAAAAGAGTATTGCTTTTGCATTGCATTGCATTCAAGAACTCGGTGTGCATTGAATAGATTATTGCTTTTGCATCCAAATGCTTTTAATAATATTAGTGCATTGACGAGACAAGTGCTTTTGCATTGCATTGCATTCAATAACTCAGTGTGCATTAGTGATTATGCATTGCAATGCATACAAAACTCGTTGTGCATTAAGAGACAAGTGATTTTTCATTGCAATGCATATCAAATTCGTGCATTGAAGAGATATGTGCTTTTGCATTGCAAGGCATACAAGAACGTGTTCTGCATTGAAGAGATTAGTGCTTTTGCATTGCAATGCATACAAAACCCATTATTTAATGAATAGATTAGTGCGGTTGAAATGCACTGAATGGCAAGGCATATAAAACTCGTGCATTGCAGAGATAAGTGATTTTGCATTGCAGTGCATGCAAAAATCATTATGCATTGCATAGATTATTGCTCTTGCATAGCAATGCATATAAGAACGTGTTGTTTATTGAAGAGAAAAGTGCTTTTGCATTGCATTGCATTCAAGAACTCGGTGTGCATTGAATAGATTATTGCTTTTGCATGCAATGCTTTTAGGAATATTAGTGCATTGAATAGATTAGTGCTTTTGCATTGAAATGCATACAAAAACTCCTTGTGCATTGAATATATTAGTGTGTTTGCATTGCATTGCATTAAAAAACTTCTTGTGCATTGAAAAGATTAGTGCTTTTGCATTGCAATGCATTCAAAACCCATTATGCAATTAATAGATTAGAGTGGTTGAAATGCATTGCATTATTAATCTTTTTGTGCATTGAAGAGATGCATACAAAACTCGATGCATTGAATAGATTATTGCTTATGCATTGCAATTCATGCAAAACTCATTGTGCATTGAATATATTATTGCTTTTGCATCGCAATGCACATAAGAACATGTTGTATATTGAAGAGAAAAGTGCTTTTGCATTGCATTCAAGAACTCGGTGTGCATTTAAGTCATTAGTGCTTTTGCATTGCAATGCATACAAAACTCATGCATTGAAGAGATTAGTGCTTTTGCATTGCAATGCATACAAAACCCATTATGCAATGAATAGATTAGTGCGGTTGAAATGCATTGCATTATTAATCTTTTTGTGCATTGAAGAGATTAGTGATTTTGCATTGCAATGCATACAAAACTCGTTGTGCATTAAAGAGATAAGTACTTTTGCATAGCAATGCATACAAAACTCGTGCATTAAAGAGTAAATGCTTTTGCATTGCAATGCATGCTAAACTCATTGTGCATTTAAGTCATTAGTGCTTTTGCATTGCAATGCATACAAAACTCATGCATTGAAGAGATTATTGCTTTTGCATTGCAATGCATATAAGAACATGTTGTATATTGAAGAGAAAAGTGCTTTTGCATTGCAATGCATTTAAGAACGTGTTGTACATTGAAGAGATTAGTGCTTTTGCATTGCATTGCATTGCATTAAAAAACTTATTGTGCATTGAACAGATTAGTGCTTTTGCATTGCAATGCATACAAAACCCATTATGCAATGAATAGATTAGTGCGGTTGAAATGCATTGCATTATTAATCTTTTTGTGCATTGAAGAGATTAGTGATTTTGCATTGCAATGCATACAAAACTCGTGCATTAAAGAGATAAGTACTTTTGCATAGCAATGCATACAAAACTCGTGCATTAAAGAGTAAATGCTTTTGCATTGCAATGCATGCTAAACTCATTGTGCATTGAATAGATTATTGCTTTTGCATTGCAAGGCATGCAAAACTCATTTTGCATTGAATAGATTATTGCTTTTGCGTTGCAATGCATATAAGAACGTGTTGTATATTGAAGAGAAAAGTGCTTTTGCATTGCAATGCATAAAAAACTCATTGTGCCTTGAAGAGATAAGTGCTTTTGCACTGCAATGCATATAAGAACGTGTTGTATATTGAAGAGAAAAGTGCTTTTGCATTGCATTGCATTCAAGAACTCGGTGTGCATTGAATAGATTATTGCTTTTGCATGCAATGCTTTTAAGAATATTAGTGCATTGAAGAGACAAGTGCTTTTGCATTGCATTCAAGAACTCGGTGTGCATTAAGAGACAAGTGATTTTGCATTGCAATGCACATAAAATTCGTGCATTGAAGAGATATGTGCTTTTGCATTGAAATGCATTCAAAACCCATTATGCAATTAATAGATTAGAGTGGTTGAAATGCATTGCATTATTAATCTTTTTGTGCATTGAAGAGATGCATACAAAATTCGTTGCATTGAATAGATTATTGCTTATGCATTGCAATTCATGCAAAACTCATTGTGCATTGAATATATTATTGCTTTTGCATCACAATGCACATAAGAACATGTTGTATATTGAAGAGAAAAGTGCTTTTGCATTGCATTCAAGAACTCGGTGTGCATTTATTAGTGCTTTTGCATTGCAATGCATTCAAAACTCATGCATTGAAGAGATTATTGCTTTTGCATTGCAATGCATATAAGAACATGTTGTATATTGAAGAGAAAAGTGCTTTTGCATTGCAATGCATTTAAGAACTTGTTGTGCATTGAAGAGATTAGTGTTTTTGCATTGAAATGCATACAAGACTCGTGCCTTGAAGAGATTAGTGCTTTTGCATTGCAATGCTTTTAAGAACGTGTTGTACATTGAAGAGATTAGTGCTTTTGCATTGCATTGCATTAAAAAACTTCTTGTGTATTGAACAGATTAGTGCTTTTGCATTGCAATGCATACAAAACCCATTATGCAATGAATAGATTAGTGCGTTTGAAATGCATTGCATTATTAATTTTTGTTGGTGCATTGAAGAGATTAGTGATTTTGCATTGCAATGCATACAAAACTCGTTGTGCATTAAAGATATAAGTACTTTTGCATGGCAATGCATACAAAACTCGTGCATTGAAGAGATAAATGCTTTTGCATTGCAATGCATGCTAAACTCATTGTGCATTGAATAGATTATTGCTTTTGCATTGCAATGCATGCAAAACTCATTGTGCATTGAATAGATTATCGCTTTTGCATTGCAATGCATATAAGAACGTGTTGTATATTGAAGAGAAAAGTGCTTTTGCATTGCATTGCATTCAAGAACTCGGTGTGCATTGAATAGATTATTGCTTTTGCATGCAAATGCTTTTAATAATATTAGTGCATTGAAGAGACAAGTGCTTTTGCATTCCATTGCATTCAAGAACTCGGTGTGCATTGAAGTGATTAGTGATTATGCATTGCAATGCATGCAAAACTCGTTGTGCATTAAGAGACAAGTGATTTTTCATTGCAATGCATATCAAATTCGTGCATTGAAGAGATATGTACTTTTGCATTGCAAGGCATACAAGAACGTGTTGTGCATTGAAGAGATTAGTGCTTTTGCATTGCAATGCATACAAAACCCATTATTTAATGAATAGATTAGTGCGGTTGAAATGCATTGCATGGCAAGGCATATAAAACTCGTGCATTGCAGAGATAAGTGATTTTGCATTGCAGTGCATGCAAAACTCATTATGCATTGCATAGATTATTGCTTTTGCATTGCAATGCATGCAAAACTAATTGTGCATTGAATAGATTATTGCTTTTGCATTGCAATGCATATAAGAACGTGTTGTATATTGAAGAGAAAAGTGCTTTTACATTGCATTCAAGAACTCGGTGTGCATTGAATAGATTATTGCTTTTGCATGCAATGCTTTTAGGAATATTAGTGCATTGAAGAGACAAGTGCTTTTGCATTGCAATGCCTATACAATTCGTGCATTGAAGAGATATATGCTTTTGCATTGCAAAGCATATAAGAACGTGTTGTGCATTGAAGAGATTAGTGCTTTTGCATTGAAATGCATACAAAAACTCATTGTGCATTGAATAGATTAGTGTGTTTGCATTGCATTGCATTAAAAAACTTCTTGTGCATTGAAGAGATTAGTGCTTTTGCATTGCAATGCATACAAAACCCATTATGCAAATAATAGATTAGAGTGGTTGAAATGCATTGCATTATTAATATTTTTGTGCATTGAAGAGATTAGTGATTTTGCATTGCAATGCATACAAAACTCGTTGCATTGAATAGATTATTGCTTTTGCATTGCAATTCATGCAAAACTCATTGTGCATTGAATAGATTATTGCTTTTGCATCGCAATGCATATAAGAACATGAGTTCTTGAGAGACATGAGAACAAGAGAAAAGTGCGTTTGCATTGCATTGCATTCAAGAACTCGGTGTGCATTTAAGTCATTAGTGCTTTTGCATTGCAATGCATACAAAACTCGTGCATTGAAGAGATTATTGCTTTTGCATTGCAATGCATATAAGAACATGTTGTATATTGAAGAGAAAAGTGCTTTTGCATTGCAATGCATTTAAGAACTTGTTGTGCATTGAAGAGATTAGTGTTTTTGCATTGAAATGCATACAAAACTCATGCATTGAAGAGATAAGTGCTTTTGCATTGCAATGCATACAAAACTCGTGCATTGAAGAGATAAGTGCTTTTGCATTGCAATGCTTTTAAGAACGTGTTGTGCCTTAAAGAGATTAGTGCTTTTGCATTGCAATGCTTTTAAGAACGTGTTGTGCATTGAAGAGATTAGTGCTTTTGCATTGCATTGTATTAAAAAAACTTCTTGTGCATTGAACAGATTAGTGCTTTTGCATTGCAATGCTTACAAAACCCATTATGCAATGAATAGATTAGTGCGGTTGAAATGCGTTGCATTATTAATATTTTTGTGCATTGAAGAGATTAGTGATTTTGCATTGCAATGCATACAAAACTCGTTGTGCATTAAAGAGATAAGTACTTTTGCATGGCAATTGCATACAAAACTTGTGCATTGAAGAGATAAATGCTTTTGCATTGCAATGCATGCTAAACTCATTGTGCATTGAATAGATTATTGATTTTGCATTGCAATGCATATAGGAACATGTTGTATATTGAAGAGAAAAGTGCTTTTGCATTGCATTGAACTCGAGAACATTCAAGAACTCGATGTGCATTGAAGTCATTAGTGCTTTTGCATTACAATGCATACAAAACTCGTGTATTGAAGAGATAAGTGCTTTTGCATTGCAATGCATAAAAAACTCATTGTGCCTTGAAGAGATAAGTGCTTTTGCATTGCAATGCCTTTAAGAACGTGCTGTGCATTGAAGAGATTAGTGCTTTTGCATTGAAATGCATACACAAACTCATTGTGCATTGAATAGATTATTGCTTTTGCATTGCAAAACATAAAAGTGTTTTTAAATGACCCCTTTCTTTTGTTTTGTTTTTTTGTTTTGTTTTGTTTTGTTGTTTTCTGTTTAGTTATTAACTTTTGTATTTTGACAACATTTGTAATTACATGTATGTGTATATTCTCTTTCCCCTACGAGAGTTTTGTATTTTACAGTTTTTTTGTCAATAAAAAAAAAAAAAGAAAGTTTCTGGCCAAGGTGTCTACAAAAGGTTTTCAACTATATATTCTCAAAGATTCCTTCTGATGTTAAAGCAGACAGTAGTCCATATTTGACCTACTGAACTTATTTCTTGCCAAAGGGTAAACAAAGGTTTACATTTGCTCTATATTTTCATAGAACCCTTTTTATATTAAATCAGCTATACAGTAATCTATATATGACCAACTGAACATATTTCTGGCCTCGATCTTGAATTTACTATACATACTCATTGATTTCCTTTCTGATTCCCATTTGTGGACAAAGGGTCCACAGAAGGTTAAATAAGACAGGCAGGTAAATATGGACTTCTTATGGACTGTTGGCTCTTAAGGCATAAAAATGTTCAGTACGTGGACTGATTTTCCATGAGTCTTTGAGAATATATAGTTGAAAATCTTGTGTGTATCCCTTGGCCAGAAACATATTCAGTAGTTAAAATATGGATTTCTGCATAGCTATAACGTAAAAAAACTGCAGAACGTTTGGCTAGTAATAGAAGAGAATTAAATGAGTATATATAGTAAGATAGTGTTCACAGACTCTTAGGCAAAATATTAGTGCTGTCAGTTAAACGCGTTATTAACGACGTTAACGCAAACCTATTTTAACGGCGTCAATTTTTTTATCGCGAGATTAACGTTCTTTTTGGTCTAACAAACTTTGTAGTTTTTTCACATGCTGTTGCAACAACTAGTAACGTTAGAAAAACTACAACACCACTCCGGATGTAGCTAGACCGGAAACAAAACATCAGGCACGCTGCGGCTGCCCGCACTCGTTTGGGCCATTAAAAGAGTAGACGTGGATGGCAAGCGTGAGACGCCGAAATGAGAAACGTATTAAGCCATGGTTTAACTCAGGGGTCTTCAACTAAAAGTGCTTGTCTTGAGCGCTGCTTTCTGCTCTGATGGTGCGTTCACACCAGACGCGAATGAAGCGTTTTGCGCGAGTGATTTAAGTCAATGCAAAGACGCAAATAGACATTCTGCGGCGCGGATTAAGCGGCGTGCATGTCGCGTCATTCGCGTCCGGTGTGAACGCACCATCAGTCTCTTCTTCACTGCATGCTTGACCGCGCGTCTGGGTCTGAACTAGTAACTGAGCATTGCAACGTTAACTGTTTCATTACGTCAAAAGGCTTCGCGGTCCGGATTCGGACCGGAGTCCGCTAGTTGGCGACCCCTGGTTTAACTGCACTATAGGCGGAGTCTAAAAAATGGACTTCTTATACACCTTGCATGTGCACTTTGTAATTTTATTTTGTATCACCCTGTTTTGATCCCTTAGAAAGGGCTGTTGAAGGGGCTGTTTGTGCAACAAAGTATTTGTTTCACCCTTTTATTGATGGGCAGTGTTACATTGTCTGAGCGATTATTTGCTCCAAGTGAGAATGTTGGTGTGAAATCGAACACTAAAGTATGCCAATGTTGTTTTCAATAAAACAAACATTTGAACAAAGCAAGCCGATCCACTTTTCTATGTTGATAAGAGCATTAAAATAAGAAAAAATAATGGGACAAAAAGAAATCAAGGGACATTTAGAATAAATAAAAATGTGCGATTACTTGTGATTAATTGTGAGTTAACTATGACATTAATGCGATTAATCGCGATTAAATATTTTAATCGTTTGACAGCACTACAAAATATATATTCAGTAAGTCAAATATATGGACTTCTGTACAGCCATAACATGTAAAAAATAATAATAATAATAAAAAAAAACCTTTTGTGGAACTTTTGGCTAGTAATGGGAATCAGAAGAGAAGTCAATGAGCATATATAGTAAATTAGTGTTTAAGTACTCTTGGACCAAAAACATGTTCAGTAGGTCAAATATGGACTTGTATAAAGTAAAAAAAATGAATAAAAAAACTGTAAAAACTTGTGTGGAACTTTTTGCTTGTTATGGGAATCAGAAGGGAAGTCAATGAGTATGTACAGTAAGTTAGTGTTTAAGGACTCTTGGGCGTAAAACATGTTCAGTCGGTCAAATATGTACTTCTGTACAGCCATAACGTAAAAAAAAAAAAAAAAGTTAAAACTTTTGTGAAACTTTTGCCTAGTAATTGGAATTAGAAGGAAAGTCAATGAGTATGTATAGTAAGTTAGTGTTGTAAGAACTCTTGGGCCAAAAATATGTTATGTAGGTCAAATATGGACTTCTGTACAGCCATAACGTAAAAAAAAAAAAAAAAAAGTTAAAACTTTTGTGAAACTTTTGCCTAGTTATTGGAATTAGAAAGAAAGTCAATGAGTATGTATAGTAAGTTAGTGTTTAAGTACTCTTGGGCGAAAAACATGTTCAGTAGGTCAAATATGGACTTCTGTACAGCCATAGTGTAAAAAACAAAAAACTTTTAACAAACTTTTTGCTAGTAATGGCAACCAGAAGAGAAGTCAATGACCATAAATAGTACGTTAGTGTTTAAGTACTCTATGGCATAAAACATGTTCAGTAGGTCAAATATAGACTTCTGTACAGCCATAACATGTATAAAACAAATTATTATTATAATTATTTTTTTAAACCTTTTTTGGACATTTTTGCTAGTAATGGCAATCAGAAGAGAAGTCAATAGGTGCGTTTACATGGAGCACTGTAATCGGTTTAAAAGTCCAATCTGAATAAATATACTCCATATAAACACCTCAATCGTAATAAAAATGGCCAAACCGAATGAAATTGTAATCGGTTTGAGAGGGGTGGGATAAACCTTTTCATGAACCGATCAAACGAAAAATTCCACCATGTAAACGATCTGATCCGATTACTTTGAGTGCACGTCTTTCTGTGACGTGATATACAGCACGCGCCTCCTCAACTGAAGAGCGCGCGCCGCGCTCACACCAGGCTAATGTTGACAAGAGAAGAAAGTTAATTTTTCTGAGGTATTAAACTTTTTATTTCGTAACGTTATGAACATGATGTTGGAATAATGACACAGACATAGCCTGGCTACACCATCTCATCTTGACAGCATTTGCCTGAGGCTTCAACTGCGCCTGACAGTAGTGACAGGATAATTTATTTTTCTGAGGTGATTCTTACACTTTACGACAAATAATAAATAGCTTTTATAAAACTGTAGTCCTGGTGGCCGTTGAGAGCTGCCATTTCAACGGGGAACGGTTTCTCGTCAGTTAAGTTAGCTATAAAAAAAAATTCAACAACTGCTTCAAATTGGTTAAGTAACATTACCCACAGTCTACTTTAATTACTTTTGTTAATATTTATACCTTTGTGATTATGGTATCTTTCCTTAATCATCTGAAATATATATGTTTAGTACTAATGATGCTGAGCACGTCTTGAATGCTTCATTCATGTTTCACCGTATATCCTATGTTTTTATTAATAATTTGAGTGCATTTTATTGTTAATTTTGTGTTTTTCAAAATAAATGAATTGAATTCATTTTTGATTCCGCATTCATCATTCACAGCTGTTGAAATAGCCATTGTATAGGACATAAATTAGGTTAAACTACTACATGTCCGCCCACAGAAAAATAAATAAATGTAAAAATTACCAACACAGAACTTTTGATCCACGATACGTAACGAATCTGAGGCGGCAGACAAACAGTGTGCGCATGTCACAAAATGATTCCGACTGAAAGTCAGCACATGTAAACACCTGATCGGTTTAGATAACGTCTCATGTAAACAGTCCACCGAATCTTTCAATCGGAATGATTTTAATCGGAATGAAAAAAAAGTGCGCATGTAAACGTGGCTAATGAGCATATATAGTAAGTTAGTGTTTAAGTACTCTTGGGCCAAAAACATGTTCAGTAGGTCAAATGTGGACTTCTGTACAGTCATAATGTAAAAAAACAAAAAAACTTTTTTGGAACTTTTTTGGAACTTTTTGCTAGTAATGGCAATCAGAAGAGAAGTCAATGAGCATATATAGTAAGTTAGTGTTTAAGTACTCGGTGGCCAAAAACATGTTCAGTAGGTCAAATATGGACTTCTGTACATCCATAACATCTAAAAAAAAAAAAGTAAAAAAACTTTTGTGGAATTTTTGGCTAGTAATGGCAATCAGAAGGGAAGTCAATGAGTATGTATAGTAAGTTAGTGTTTAAGTACTCTTGGGCGAAAAACATGTTCAGTAGGTCAAATATGGACTTCTGTACAGCCATAGTGTAAAAAAAACAAACAAAAACAAAAAGTTAACACTTTTGTAGAACCTTTGGCTAGTAGTTGGAATTAGAAGGAAAGTCAATGATTATGTAATAGTAATATTTATATATATATTATTTGTTTTACTTTTTTTGGAACTTTTGGCTAGTAATGGCAATCAGAAGAGGTCAATGAGCATTTATAGTAAGTTAGTGTTTAAGGACTCTTGGGTCAAAAATATTTTATGTAGGTCAAATATGGACTTCTGTACAGCCATAACATATATACAAAAATAAAACAAAATAAAAAAAACTTTTGTGGAATTTTTGGCTAGTAATGGCAATCAGAAGGGAAGTCAATGAGCATATATAGTAAATTAGTGTTTAGGTACTCTTGGGCAAAAAACATGTTCAGTAGGTCAAATATGGACTTCTGTACAGCCATAATATGTATAAAAAAATAAATCAAAATTAAAAAACTTTTGTGGAATTTTTGGCTAGTAATGACAATCAGAAGAGAAGTCAAAGAGCATATATAATAAATTAGAGTTTAACGACTCTTGGGCCAAAAACATGATAAGTTTGTCAAATATGGACTTCTGTACAGCCATAATGAATTATATAATAAATTATATATTATATATAATTATATATATAATACATAATAAAATTCTAAAACTTTTTTGGAACTTTTTGCTAGTAATGGCAATCAGAAGAGAAGTCAATGAGGAAATATGGTAAATTAGTGTTTAAGTACACTTGGGCATAAAACATGTTCTGTAGGTCAAATATGGACTTTTGTACAACCATAAAGTAAAAAAAATGAATAAAAAAAACTGTAAAAACTTGTGTGGAACTTTTTGCTAGTTATGGGAATCAGAAGGGAAGTCAATGAGTATGTACAGTAAGTTAGTGTTTAAGGACTCTTGGGCGTAAAACATGTTCATTAGGTCAAATATGGACTTCTGTACAGCCATAACGTAAAAAAAAAAAAAAAAAAAAAAGTTAAAACTTTTGTGGACCTTTTGCCTAGTAATTGGAATTGGAAGGATAGTCAATGAGTATGTATAGTAAGTTAGTGTTTAAGAACTCTTGGGGCAAAAATATGTTATGTAGGTCAAATATGAACTTCTGTACAGCCATACCATGTATAAAAAAATAAATCAAAATTAAAAAAAAGTTTGTGGAATTTTTGGATAGTAATGGCAATCAGAAGAGAAGTCAATGAGCATAAATATTAAGGTAGTGTTTAAGTACTCTATGGCATAAAACATGTTCAGTAGGTCATAAAACATGTTCAGTACTTCTGTACAGCCATAACATGTATAAAACAAATTATTTTTATTATTATTTTTTAAAACCTTTTTTGGAACTTTTTGCTAGTAATGGCAATCAGAAGAGGAGTCAATGAGCATATATAGTAAGTTAGTGTTTAAGTACTCTTGGGCCAAAAACATGTTCAGTAGGTCAAATATGGACTTCTGTACAGCCATAATGTGAAAAACAAAAAAAAAAACTTGGACATTTTTGATAGTAATGGCAATCAGAAGAGAAGTCAATGAAAATATATTTTAAGTTAGTGTTTAAGTACTCTTGGGCGTAAAATATGTTTAAGTAGGTCAAATATGGACTTCTGTACAGCCATAATGTAAAAAACAAAAAACTTTTTAAAAACTTTTTAGGAACTTTTTGCTAGTAATGGCAATCAGAAGAGAAGTCAATGAGCATATATAGTGAGTTAGTGTTTAAGCACTCGGGGGCCAAAAACATGTTCAGTAGGTCAAATATGGACTTCTGTACATCCATAACATGTAAAAAAAAATAAAAACATTTTTTGTGGAATTTTTGGCTAGTAATGGCAATCAGAAGGGAAGTCAATGAGTATGTATAGTAAGTTAGTGTTTAAGTACTCTTGGGCGAAAAACATGTTCAGTAGGTCAAATATGGACTTCTGTACAGCCATAGTGTAAAAAAAACAAACAAAAACAAAAAGTTAACACTTTTGTAGAACCTTTGGCTAGTAGTTGGAATTAGAAGGAAAGTCAATGATTATGTAATAGTAATATTTATATATATATTATTTTTTTTACTTTTTTTGGAACTTTTGGCTAGTAATGGCAATCAGAAGAGGTCAATGAGCATTTATAGTAAGTTAGTGTTTAAGGACTCTTGGGTCAAAAATATTTTATGTAGGTCAAATATGGACTTCTGTACAGCCATAACATATATACAAAAATGAAACAAAATAAAAAAAACTTTTGTGGAATTTTTGGCTAGTAATGGCAATCAGAAGGGAAGTCAATGAGCATATATAGTAAATTAGTGTTTAGGTACTCTTGGGCAAAAAACATGTTCAGTAGGTCAAATATGGACTTCTGTACAGCCATAATATGTATAAAAAAATAAATCAAAATTAAAAAACTTTTGTGGAATTTTTGGCTAGTAATGACAATCAGAAGAGAAGTCAAAGAGCATATATAATAAATTAGAGTTTAACGACTCTTGGGCCAAAAACATGATAAGTTTGTCAAATATGGACTTCTGTACAGCCATAATGTAAAAAAAAAAAAAAATTCTAAAACTTTTTTGGAACTTTTTGCTAGTAATGGCAATCAGAAGAGAAGTCAATGAGGAAATATGGTAAATTAGTGTTTAAGTACACTTGGGCATAAAACATGTTCTGTAGGTCAAATATGGACTTTTGTACAACCATAAAGTAAAAAAAATGAATAAAAAAAACTGTAAAAACTTGTGTGGAACTTTTTGCTAGTTATGGGAATCAGAAGGGAAGTCAATGAGTATGTACAGTAAGTTAGTGTTTAAGGACTCTTGGGCGTAAAACATGTTCAGTAGGTCAAATATGGACTTCTGTACAGCCATAACGTAAAAAAAAAAAAAAAAAAAAAGTTAAAACTTTTGTGGACCTTTTGCCTAGTAATTGGAATTGGAAGGATAGTCAATGAGTATGTATAGTAAGTTAGTGTTTAAGAACTCTTGGGGCAAAAATATGTTATGTAGGTCAAATATGAACTTCTGTACAGCCATACCATGTATAAAAAAATAAATCAAAATTAAAAAAAAGTTTGTGGAATTTTTGGATAGTAATGGCAATCAGAAGAGAAGTCAATGAGCATAAATATTAAGGTAGTGTTTAAGTACTCTATGGCATAAAACATGTTCAGTAGGTCATAAAACATGTTCAGTACTTCTGTACAGCCATAACATGTATAAAACAAATTATTATTATTATTATTATTTTTTAAAACCTTTTTTGGAACTTTTTGCTAGTAATGGCAATCAGAAGAGGAGTCAATGAGCATATATAGTAAGTTAGTGTTTAAGTACTCTTGGGCCAAAAACATGTTCAGTAGGTCAAATATGGACTTCTGTACAGCCATAATGTGAAAAACAAAAAAAAAACTTGGACATTTTTGATAGTAATGGCAATCAGAAGAGAAGTCAATGAAAATATATATTAAGTTAGTGTTTAAGTACTCTTGGGCGTAAAATATGTTTAAGTAGGTCAAATATGGACTTCTGTACAGCCATAATGTAAAAAACAAAAAACTTTTTAAAAACTTTTTAGGAACTTTTTGCTAGTAATGGCAATCAGAAGAGAAGTCAATGAGCATATATAGTGAGTTAGTGTTTAAGTACTCGGGGGCCAAAAACATGTTCAGTAGGTCAAATATGGACAGCCATAATATGTATAAAAAAAT
Source organism: Gobio gobio (assembly GCF_949357685.1). Taxonomy (NCBI): domain Eukaryota; kingdom Metazoa; phylum Chordata; class Actinopteri; order Cypriniformes; family Gobionidae; genus Gobio; species Gobio gobio. The sequence goes on from NC_137105.1 coordinate 27,011,064, forward strand.
AAATCAAAATAAAAAAAACTTTTGTGGAATTTTTGGCTAGTAATGGCAATCAGAAGAGAAGTCTTCTGATTGCCATTACTAATTTATTATAAATGCTCATTGCTATATATGCAATGAGCATATATAATAAATTAGAGTTTAAGGACTCTTGGGCCAAAAACATGATAAGTTTGTCAAATATGGACTTCTGTACAGCCAAAATGTAAAACAAAAAACTTTTTAAAAACATTTTTCGAAATTTTTGCAAGTAATGGAAATCAGAAGAGAAGTCAATGAGCATAAATAGTAAGTTAGTGTTTAAGTACTCTTGGGCCAAAAACATGTTCAGTAGGTCAAATATGGACATCTCTACAGCCATAACATGAATAACAAAATTTAAAAAATGGAAAAAAAACTTTTGTGGAATTTTTGGGTAGTAATGGCAATCAGAAGACAAGTCAATGAGAATATATAGTAAATTAGTGTTTAAGCACTCTTAGGCGTAAAACATGTTCAGTTGATCAAATATGGACTTCTGTACAGCCATAATGTAAAAAACAAAAAACTTTTTTGGAACTTTTTGCTAGTAATGGCAATCAGAAGAGAAGTCAATTAGCATATATATTAAGTTAGTGTTTAATGAGAATCAGAAGGGAAGTGAATGAGTATATGTACAGTAATTTAGCCAAACATATGTTCAGTGGATCAAATATGGACTTCTGTACAGCCATAATATGTAAAAAATAAAATATATATATATATATTTTTTAAAGTCCAACTTTTTGTGGAACTTTTGGCTTTTAATGAGAAGCAGAAGGGAAGACATTGAGTATGTATAGTAAGGCAGGGTTTAAGGACTCTTGGGCCAAAAATATGTTCAGTTATTCAAATATGGACATCTGTATAGCCATAACATGTAAAAAAAACCCAAAAAAACATTTCAAACCTTTTGTGAAACTTTTGGCTTTGAGAATTAGAAAGGAAGTCAATGAGTATAGAACAACCCAGTCTTACGGCAGTTCGTGACATAGTCACGAAATTTAATCTATTGATTCGTGTTCATGGACACGAATTTCCCCATTTTTTCGTGTCACTCAGCACGACTCTCAATCTAATGTATTTCAATGGGACGTATTTTTCGTGCCTGCACCACGTTTTTCTTTCGAGAGCACAGTATTGTTTTTTTCTCAATTGTTATTCATTTTGCAAACTTTAAGAGCTACATTATTCAACATTTAATCAAGAGATTTTAATCCTCGTTTTTATTGCTTTAAATTCGGTAGGCTATACTTAATCTATGTATTCGTGTCCAAGGGCACAGATATCCTTCTTTTTTTTTCGTGTCACTCAGCACGACTTTCAATGTATTTCAATGGGACGTATTTTTCGTGCCTGCACCATGTCTTTCTTCCGAGAGCACACTATTTTTTTTACAATTGTTATTCATTTTGTAAACTTTAAGGGCTACATTACTCAACATTTAATCAGGAGATTTGAATCCTTGTTGTATTGCTCGGTAGGCTACTCAACACGAATTGGTTCGTGTCCTTTAGCACGAATTTTCTTTTTCTTTTTTCGTGTCACTCAGTACGACTTTCAATCTAATGTATTTCAAAGGGACGTATTTTCCGTGCCTGCACCACGTCTTTCTTTGCAACATGGTCTCAACCCTATTCGTCACTTAACAACGGAGAGGGTCCGATAGATTTGAGTGCAAATACCTCATCTTTGAATTTTGAACTTTGATTATTTTTCTAACACTAACTCTTTTTCCTCTCTTTTTTTATTTAATTGTATACATTAAAATTACATAATTACAGGACGGTATATTTTTATATGCTTAAAACATCCATCATTAATTTAGGTGGGATATTTGATAATTTTCGATCACATATTGTGGTAATTTCCCCCTCACGTCCATAAGCCGACGTTGAGGGTAGCTAGCTGAAACCCTTTTCTAATTCGGTAATATCACGATTTTTCCTCTCTTTTTAATATAATTTCGGAATACATTAAAACGACATAATTGCAGGACTGCTTATTTGCTGTAGGCTTAAAACATGCCTTAATTTATTGTGGGATATTTTATAATTGTCGATGGTATTTCAATTTGCAATAGTGAGCCTACTTTGCTTTTTTTGCGCCAAAAAAAGAAAAGAAAACAAGATTAGCCTACTTTTATATAACTTTCATCTCAATACTGATTATAAAGTTGTAATTAATTAATTATATAGCCTACTGCAGAAATGTTTATATTACTTTATATGGACATATCCTTTGGCAAAGAGATGGATGCATTCTGGAAAGTAATGTGTTTAAATGTAATGGCTACATACTCGTTTTTCCTTCACTTGGACATTTATGCTGACCCCTTTAAAATTTTGAGCACGGATATAAAATATTAAGACTGTACTTTTTAATTATGATTGATATTTTGGCGCAATTTTGTGCAACAAGTCACTGTGTGCGACCATCGCAGAAACCATTGCCCAGCGCGATTCCACCACGGTAAGTCGCTTACAACAGTCTAATAAGCAAGATGAATTCATAAGTTATATTTACACGTCCAAAATTAATACAATTACGAGTTTATTAAAAAAAAACATGTTCTAGGCCCTAGATATAGGTTCTAGATATATATGTAGGCCTATATATATTAATAAAAATTAATTTAAAAAAAATGTTTCGTGACTTTTAACAGTAGCACAGGAAATAGGAAGAACGTGATCAGGGGCACGTTCAAAGCTCAAACCGGTGCGCAACGTTTTGCTACGGTTTCCGGTTGAACGTCATGTGTCCTGGAAACGGTGTGTCAACATGATGATGTATTTATTTATATCTTTAGCTTAATTGCAAGGCAAGTTTATTTATATACCAAATTTCATATATGGTAATTGCTTGACATAAAGTGAGAAAGAAAATACAAGCTATTAAAAAAGTTAGAACTAGAAATAAAATGATTTAAGTTAGAATTGATTACCAGGAGATGAAAAAGGTTCATTAAATGGGATTGGGATGTTGTCTTTTATTCTGGACGGCAAGGGCAGTGATTGCATGTATTTTGCAGTATTAAACACGTATTTATATCGATTTCATCAGGCTCCGAAAATTCCACAAAAAGAACACAAAGAATGGCCTTCTCGGCTGCCATAGTTACAACTCTTGCGTCAACAGAACAGGGTGTTCAACGCAGCACCGTTAACGTTTAAAAAACGTTTTGCAATGTTTTGTCGGGGCTGAACGCAGCCCTGTATTTATTTATCCTAAGCATTTATAAGAAAATGGGAATCACTCACTATTAGGGTACACTTTTTAAATCTTATATCAACATAACACTACATAATTAACATTTTCTGTTGTTCTCCCTGCAGATCCTGGAGAGGCGGTATTAACATTAAGTGACATGGCATCTGACGCACAGAGGCCATTGGCACATGTCGCTATGCTTAGTGACACACCCTGTGGCACTTCCGGTTCTCAGTGGCATGTGCCAGTGGAGAGTGGCATGTGTCACTGACATTGTCGCGAAACACTGACACACCCGGTGGCACTTCCGGTTCTCAGTGGCATGTGCCAGTGGAGAGTGGCATGTGTCACTGACATTGTCGCGAAACACTGACTCTCACAGTGACAGTGAGTCGCGGAACATCTCGCTGTATGTTGTGACACTCAGCAGTGACTGACAGATGAGCTGAGCAGCTGTTCTGGTGTATTTGTGCCACAAAAACCTAAACAAACTATTTTCGAGATATGTTTGAAATAAATGTCAATTGAACGTTTTAAAAGATCGTAATATATGACGTGTTGGTTTGTGACAATCTTCTGTATCTGCCACTGAATGTTAAATGTAATGCCATGAATGTTGTTGATCATGCAAACTGCACATCCTATAAAACACGAATAAACCATTCGTCATAAGTCAATACAAATACCGCATTAACAGTCGCACACGTTACTGTAAACCTTTAAATTGTGCATGCAAGCATCATGATGCTGCACGCTCGCCTATAGGTGTCAGTATACACATTAGCCAGCGCAAAGATACACCATAACTTGAGGAACATCAACGGGTGGTGTATTTGACATTTTGTTTGCGAGTTAGAAGGTAGCAAAAAACATTATCTAGAGTCTGATCTTGATTAATTAATATGATTGATATTAAACTACAGATAACGAACGGTTGTACTACTCTCGGTCAAACATGAATGGTAAGTAATGCGGTTTTTGACGTCGCTACCAGCTACGGACTTCAGGATGGACTAAAATGAACTCCCAAAACGTACTGCCAGATTCTGGAAGATGAATTCTTCAAACAGTGGTACTAGAGGATGTGGTGCTGGTCCTTCAAGAGTCATTCTCAACCTATCTGTCCATAAAGCCTATAAAAAAACCTTCTTCATGTATTTTACAACACTTCAGCTTGTGATTCTTATCTAGTGGGGGTCATTTTTTAGGATTCTTTACCTAACTGAAGTCTCTGAGATCCTGACACCTTGCACTTCTGGAGACTCCAGGTAGGTTGCAGCTCTGGAAAATGGTGGCGCTGGAGACTAAAGGGTTCCTGATGGTTTCACCCTTAATTCTTCACCTTAATTCTTAATTCTTTTGCAGTTAACAGGTGTCTTTTCTCCGCCACATGTTTTTGTCAGATCCTGCTGACCCAACGAGCATTTCACTGTCCAATGGTCATGCCTTAACTGCAATGTCTAGTATTGCATTAGTATTGCATCCTTCTCATGGGCATTTAATACTTTTTGACTTTTCAGTCTGAGTTAAATCTCTTTTTTTGCTCAATTTATCTGTAAAAGAAAACATGCCTAATAATTCTGCACACCTGAATATAAGGTGATTTTCATTTCCAGGCTTCATGAACAATTATATATCACTTATACATTATTAAATACTAAATCAATAGTAGTTATTAGGATTACTGTGGTTTGGAATTGGTCAAATGTGCCTGGAAAAAAAATATGCTCAGAAAATCAACGTGCCTAATAATTCTGCACTCCCTGTATATAAAATTATTTAACATATTCTGTTCCAACAGGCTTTACATGAAGCTTTTCACAATGAAGACATCAAATCCTGTCGGTTTTATCTGTGGAAACATCCAGAGACATCACTGAAATTCAAGCAGCACTTAAAGCCAAAACAGTGCTATTTCAGCGAAAGTGATGTGAGTAAAAAGCTTCTTGTTAAACGCTTTTCACATTTTAGTTACAGTATATTGTATTATTATTTTACTACAAGAGGTTCCTTATTATCCTAAATTTCTCATATTTAATAGCTCATCAAACTTGTTGATAAGATAAAGAGAGCAGTGGATGCAGATGGAGATCTTGAAAACCTGAACTACATATTTGATGTTATGATTCCAGAGGTATGTGGAATCATTCATTATCTTAATACTTGATGTCGATTTGTGTTATTTGCTGCTTGATGGAAAACTTTTTCCCCCTTTTTTTAAGGTGACCATACTTCTTGTACAAAGAAAGGAGAAGATTTGCCGCTATGCGGTTGAACTTTTAATGGCCTCTGGCATGGTCAAGTTTGACTAATTTGAAGTATGCATCTATCTATTAAAAGAAAAAAGCTGTTGCTTTAACTTGCATTTTTGTTGAGTCTCTTTTCTGTCTCTACTTTACTGAAAAATGTGTAAACATTTTATATGCCATGATTGACTTAACATTGGGGATTAGTCTACAATAACCACAAATTATTTTTAAAATAGGTATCATTTAATATGTGGTAAGTGGTTCTCATCTATGGCTTAATATTTCACAACTAATTTTATGGAATTATGTAATAAGAAATAAACCAATTTTTTACAATGTGAACATGCATTCCTTCTGGAGATGGCATCTGGAGATGTTTTGATAAAATGTTTGACTTGCTGAAGCCACATTATAATAGATATCCAGTTTTGGATAGTAGCCTATCTATAAGCAGAGTTGGTGACAGTGTCAAGGTCCAGCACACTTCAAAACGGTTAGTGCCAGTTTTCATAATTCTTTTAACAATGGCAAATGCCACTTTACAATGGTCATTTTCTCTCATGCTAGTTTAAAATTATATGAAATACCCGATTGGTAAGTGTCAATTTGTGGTTGCACATACCCATGGTGGTTGATACCACTTTAATTTGAACGTTTCACTTTTTTGTTGAGGCTAAATAGTTCTAAATATTCTTTTATAGTTCCAAGCAGAAGTGTCAGTACTATGTCCAAATACATTTTTTTTTTATCAAAACAATGTATAGTTAAATACATAGTCAATTTTTCTTTTTACAAAAAGAAAGAAACTTATAGTAAATATACATACACACAAAACAATTAATACTTTGATGTAATGTTTGAAATCAGCGTATTATTAATTAAATGTCCTTCTTACATTAAGTGCGTATGCCACGCCATCTACATAATGGGCAGACAGTGTCAGTAGGCCACGTCATACAGCAACATACTCCGCATAAATGCCAGTGGGACAGTGGCATGTGTCACTAAAACTAGTGACATTTGTCAGTGGACAGTGGCATGTGTCACAAAACTAGTGACATTTGTCAGTGGACAGTGGCATGTGTCACTAAAACTAGTGACATTTGTCAGTGGACAGTGGCATGTGTCACTAAAACTAGTGACATTTGTCAGTGGACAGTGGCATGTGTCACTAAAACTAGTGACATTTGTCAGTGGACAGTGGCATGTGTCACTAAAACTAGTGACATTTGTCAGTGGACAGTGGCATGTGTCACTAAAACTAGTGACATTTGTCAGTGGACAGTGGCATGTGTCACTAAAACTTTTGACTTATGCCACTGTCCACCATGGTGTGACATTCAGGCATCTCCAGAAGGAAAGCGTTCACATTTGTAAAAATGTGTTTCTTTCTTATTACATAATTCCATAAAATTAGTTGTGAAATATTAAAGCCATGAGTAGGTAGGTATGCAAAAATAAACAAGTAATCAGAGACTGATATTAATATAAATAATAAGTAAATCATTTATAGAATATAAATTATATATAGGCCTACCATTATATAATTTAAATCAGATAAAGTATTTACAAATTAGCCTATTTATATATCAGACCCTGCATTGCCGTCTAACTAATTAAACAAAATGTCAAATACACCGTTGATGTTCCTCAACTGTAATAAGTTATGGTGTATCTTTGCGCTGGCTAATGTGTATACTGACACCTATAGGCGAGCGTGCAGCATCATGATGCTTGCATGCACAATTTAAAGGTTTACAGTAACGTGTGCGACTGTTAATGCGGTATTTATTGACTTATGACGAATGGTTTATTCGTGTTTTATAGGATGTGCAGTTTGCATGATCAACAACATTCATGGCATTACATTTAACATTCAGTGGCAGATACAGAAGATTGTCACAAACCAACACGTCATATATTACGATCTTTAAAACGTTCAATTGACATTTATTTCAAACATATCTCGAAAATAGTTTGTTTAGGTTTTTGTGGCACAAATACACCAGAACAGCTGCTCAGCTCATCTGTCAGTCACTGCTGAGTGTCACAACATACAGCGAGATGTTCCGCGACTCACTGTCACTGTGAGAGTCAGTGTTTCGCGACAATGTCAGTGACACATGCCACTCTCCACTGGCACATGCCACTGAGAACCGGAAGTGCCACCGGGTGTGTCAGTGTTTCGCGACAATGTCAATGACACATGCCACTCTCCACTGGCACATGCCACTGAGAACCGGAAGTGCCACAGGGTGTGTCACTAAGCATAGCGACATGTGCCAATGGCCTCTGTGCGTCAGATGCCATGTCACTTAATGTTACTACTGCGATCCTGTCAAACATATCACCTGTCGAACCTATCTGAACCTGCTTTTTAAAACCCAAAGGCACTTTTAAGAGCCATCTTTTCATTATTTTCTATATCTTACATCCTCTCTGTTCTCACTATCTATATTTCTGTCCATCTCTTCAATCTTTATCTATCTCACAGTCTTTATTGCTCTTTCTTTCCTCCCTGTACTGTCTTTGTCTACTTGTCTGTCTTACCCATCTTTTGTCAGCCTGTCTGTCTGTATCTGACTGTCTGTCTGTATCTGACTGCATTGCAATGGCCACCAAGCATAAACTTGATTCAAAGGATCCCCACTACCAAGAGGGGAGACGCATGGCTCTGGAGCTGAAATGAACACATTCTAGCTGAAGCCAAGGTTAGAGTTTTTGTACACCTCAATCATTTTATAACAAACATAACAAATTAAAATTAAAGTAAAGTATGATGAGGAATATGTAAGAATGATGAGTGCAGAAGATTTAATACAGGTATATTGCATGATGCATCCTGCCATGCTCTGTGACATGTGTTAATAAGGGAATATAATAATAATAATAGTATATGCAGTTCCATTCCTCTGAGTTACAGAGACTTGGAGAATCTATTCCAAGGCTCATTTAAGCTGTTCAACACCTTACTAACACACTATGTTGTGTTTTCCTTTCACAAGTTACCTGCCTTTTGGTTACCGTACTTTTATCAACATCAGTCTTACAAGAAATATTCACTCCAATACACAGAGAGCAGCTGATGAGAGGAAACGTGTACGAGACCCTCCACACACCTCTAAAAGGGACTCTGGAGGACGTGGTAAGCCGAGGAGGAGGCGAGGAGGGCGACGCCAAGCCTCCGCTACAGGTTATATCTGGATTATTTGACATTTGTAGGAATTTACTATGACAATGTTGGACCAACTCAAATTAGAACAATGTAATTGTTTATTGAGAGTTTAAAATATTCAAATATCTAAAAAGACATTAGAAAGTAGATAAACCTTTCAGTGACATTATTATAGAAGACACTACCAAGTACTTAACAAACATATGTCTGATTTCATAAATTGTTTAGTATATAGTTTGAAAAGAAGAACAAGAATAGAGTGTGATAGCCTAACTTGTTCTTATTCTTCTATTACTGTTTTACAGCCACATACCCCACGGTTGATTGCTCCCTGTCATCCAGTGTGGAGGTTCCACTTGCTGCAACCTCAACAAAACTAAATCCTCAAGAGGAATTTGGTAATTCACAGTGATGAATTTATGCATGTACAGTATAAAAAAAGTGTTCATTCTAATACTGATCAGTTAACTTTTAATTGTTCCTTATCTACAGTAAATGATACCTTACCGCTTTATTTTTGGATTTTCTTTACAGAAAAAAATATGGAGAGGCTCTCTGATATTTTGGCGTCATGTTCTTCTGCTGCTCAGCCTCAAAGTAGCTCTGCATCATCATGGTCTTTTCGGCAGCAGAAAGCCTCTGAGCGCTGGAAAGAGGCAAGACCATACCACCTAAAATGCCTTATTTCAAAAGAGGCTGTTGGTCATCCCCTGTGTTGCCTTTGCAACGAGCCTACTGTTATTAGGTTGGTTTTCATTAATACCAAACTTCAATTACCCAGGGTAGGTTTGCTGAGTGCCCTGCTTTATAGGCTAAGATGCATGTCTTTTGGGATGGGAGAAGACTTAGATACCCAGATGAAAAACACATTAATGAGAAAAGTAAATCTAGGACCTTCTTGCTGTGAGGTGACAGTGCTAAACACTGAGCCACTATGCAATCCTATACAATAAAATCAAACCTAGTAAAAGTGAAATAGCTTAAATAGAGTGTACAGTACTTTATATGAGTTATTCACCTGTAATAATTATATTATATTATAATATTGTTTTATTTTCTCCTTAGGTGCAGAGAGTGTCTTCCTGAGGAGTGGTTCTGTGGGGACTGTGATGTATTGCATCACAAAAAACAGCCACCTCACAACAGGGAATGCGTGATTCGTGTTTTTTTTTAAGCCATTCCTCCGACCACATGCATCATTAAAGGGGAAGATGGATATTGCACCCATGAGCAAGGTACGTTCTCACGAAAGCTTTAATTTTGCTGTTCAATGTGTGTTAGCAGACAGTTATAGATAATCTAAATAATTGGTTCTCCTTCTTTTTGCCAGCTTGCATTTTGCCAACTGTGAAGGTGCCAGACTGCTCCTGTGGAGGCACAAACTTTACTGTGTTACCAGGCAAACCAGTGATTTTAATTACCATCGATGGTAAAAAAAAAACAAAAAAACTAAAAACTAAATATATATATATATATTCTAGATTTCATGTTTTTCACACTAGTGTGCTGTGGCATTGTGCTTATAATTGCAGAAGTGACATAACATATGGAATAGCACATGGTATTGTTATTAACTGAAACAAAGACAGATGGGTTTTTTTTTTTTTGTCCTCCGCAAAGAAAAAAAAATAATTGGCATCTTTCCAGCATGATGTCCAATCAACACAGCAGTGTGGAATTTAGTGAATTAGAAAATATAAATGTGGGATTATAGGAACTTGTGCAAGTTCTCTCGACCATTCACAATGTGCATAATGAACTAAGTGTTGTAAAATTAAGTATGTGGTAAATGTGTATTATATTTTTTATTTTTATTTTTTGTTCCAAGGGCGTTTTGACTTGCATCAGCCACTGTATGAATGTCAAACATGCCAGCAGCAGTGGACCCCTGACTTTAAAGACCTCCTAAGAAGTGAATATTGGCCAGCCTCCGTCACCAATTCCACACTTTATACACTGGACCTCTTGAGCTCCCTTCAGGAACTCAAGATCATCTCTCCGGGATTCTCCAGACAAGCCTTCGCAAAGCTGCTGGAACATCGCACTAAGTGTGGAGGAAGAGTAAGTGTAAATGTTATTACCATTTTATATAAAAAAAAAATCCATTAGCAGACAATATCAAAATATTATTTCATTCTATATATTTTCCAGTCTGGACCTATCAACGGCGATGCACTGCAGCGCAGCTTCTCAGAGCTTTCGTATGCATCATTTGAGGAAGACCAGCTCTGCTGTAGTGTTCCTTTCACTTGCCCAGCCTGCACGCCGGAAATGTTGGCTGTTTCAGCAGATGGAAACAGAAAGCTATATCGCTTTCGCCGAAACGGAAGGTGATCTTTCTTCCAGTCTTTTTATTGATTTATTTTCTTACTTCATATATTTCATGAATGGATTTTCTATTTTTCTTTCTTCCTCAGCTCTGATGATCCTGGCTTTTTTGAGGGGCTCTTTGTGGCTGAAGACAGTGCGGTGTCTAGATTTGTCGACACCATACAGAAAGCAGTGAAAAATGCAAGTTGACAAAATAGTTGTTACAATAATAAACGTAACCCCCACTTCAATTACTGTTGACTACCAATTACAAAATAAAATTGAGAGAATAAATGCCATATATTGAATGACACCATTGTATTGAAATTTGATTTGTCGTGTTTGTTTTGTGTGTCATAGACACAGGGAAGAGGCACATGTGGGGACTCCCAGTGGACAGCAGCGAGGGAAACTTCAAGGAGGGCTTCAAAATTGGATGAAGAGGGGATGGAGGTTGCTGTGTGTCACCATGGGTTCCTTTTGAAAGCCCTTAATATGTACAGGGGGGAGATATTTGCCTACCCTCTGTACCTTCAAAGGGAGCTCATGCCAGCCAAGGAACAATTCTTCGCAATGGACGTGGCATGCAAATACTGGCCATACCTGGAGAAAGTTGCTAGTGTCCTTCCTGCTCTTCAGGAACTGACCACTATGAAACCCTTTCTCAGTGTAATGCAGGCTCGAGCCCATGCTACTAAGTGTGAGGTGTGTATAATATTTTGGCATCATATGTACATTTGTAATATTTACAAGCACATTAATAATATGAAATATAAGTTAAGCTACACTATATTATCTTGTGTTTTTGCATAACCATTTCTTGCATGGAATGTAATGCCCTTTGATGCAAATTTTGGTTTGTGATATTGGGCTATATAAATAAAATTAAATTGAATTTCTTCCACCCTTTACTAACAGATTAATTGGAGTGGCAGGAACCAGGAAGGAGCAGGGACAACCGCTGTGAGGAGGTGGAGCAAGTGAACAGCTACCTCTCACGTTGTGCCCTGACAACCAAATATATGTCCAAAGCAGGTGATCAGAGTTTGCAATATTCGTGTATACTTTTTTTTAGATTGATCATCATAACCTCATTATTTGCTTTCAACAGCACGGGTGGACATGCTTACATTGCATGCAATGGGGTGGAACGAGAAAAAAAATCTCTCTTTACATCAGGCACTTTCCACGAGATATGTGAAGGTAAGTCTCATATTCATTGTTTTGTGTGTCCTTTTGTTGTGTTTACTTGGCCTGTTGTTAATCATACAAAGTTTTAATCCTGATTATTGTATAACACTGTTCATCAGACTTGTCAGAGACTCCATGATGAGACTGCAAGGCTAGCTGACCTAAAAACAGAGCTAGATTGCACAGATGAAGTGGTGACACAGTGGCTATCTGATGTAAAGGAATGGGTATCTGGTGGTAAGCATGACCAGATAAAAGAAACAACAAACATCCCTTTCTACAATCTAAATTTTATGTTTGATATTAAAGAGCAGCAGAAAATAGTAGGCGGATCATCATCTAATGTGATGCCACATTTTTGTCAGGTTTATTAGTATATTCCAGTTCCCTGCAGGAAGTGCACATACAAAGTTTAAATAAGTTGGATTAAAAGGTTTTACATAAAATTCAAACAGAGAAACGGTTCTGTGTTGTTTTAACAGTGAATTTGCTTTCACTATATCTTCTACAGAGACACCTGATACATCTCGTGCCAGTCAAGGCACAACACACAGAGGAATGCAGCAATCAATTGAGGGGCTCTACCTTAGTGTGAGGCACCGGAAGTGAACCCTCTACCGTCAGAATGGTATAACTATATAATATAATATAATAGGTTGATAAATTCAGGCTACTGTATGCATCCTACTCCACCAACATGGAATTAGCTAATAATGTAGTAGCACAGTTCAGCTCAATCATTGAATTCTGTTCTTTAAATTACCAGTCTGTAGGATTTAGTCGTATCTGTCAGTGAGGTTTGACGATTGCAACCAGCTTCCCTCACCTCTATCTTTCCAAGCTACGGTAGCCGACGAGAAAATGTGAGAGGTACAATCTAAACCCAGTGTTTGTTTGTCCGTTGTGGGCTACTGTAGGAACATGGAGGTGCAACATAGCGGCCTCCGTGGAAAGGGAACGTATTTAGATAAAAAACTGCCCATTCTAAATTAATTAATGCACAATTATTATTTTCAGGCAATCATGAAAAGTGTGTGTGTTAGTTATTCCTGCAAATAGATTCCCCCCAAAATGTTACACACTGGACAATTTGTTTCCCATGTCAGTCTACATTATAATTTTCACATACTTCAATAACTGCAGCTTTGCTTTTAAAATTTTTGGTGCTATACTTTTTTTCTTGTTGAAGAGTTCTGTCAAAAACCTCTGCCTCTGTACTTCATGTCTTTCTAGACAGCAGCAAGTTTCGCCATCGCCTTCGAAGGAAGCTGGCAGAAGACAAAAAACTCCTTCTTCAGGAGATACAGAAATACAATGATCTTGTACTAGACTCTGCAACAACCATTGATGTAGCTGTGGTGGAGCATTCCCTTACTGGAGATAGCACTGTGTCTCAAATATGGCCGTGGGAGGTTCATGGCAGTGGTATGTCTGTTTTTATATGCTTCACAGGAATTTATTTACAGTTCTGCTTTATAGAGTATACTGAACTAAGGCATGCATGTTACATATTGAGTGTTGTAAAATTAATTTAGTTTAATGGTGTATTTTCAGTTTTCTTATGAATCAATTTGATAAAAAAAGTCAATGTTTGTAGTGATTATCCAAGATTGTCTCATGTATACATATAACTGTTATTGATTCTTAGCAAACATTTCAATCAAGAAACGAGTGCACGACCAAGTGATGTTAACAAGGCGACTGCATGAGGAAACAAGAGTTTTGGTTTTGGAGATGGCACAACACTGCACGTGGTTACAGAGCCTGGCAATGGTTCTCAAGAACAAGTTGGCTGAGGAGGGTAAGTTTAATTAAAACCCTGTCCATATAATGTGTTTTAAAAAAACATACAACAAAACACATCAGTCACTGAACTTGGATGGAGTAGAACGGTTATGGCTCTCTTTGCCGTAGTCCTTTGGGATATACATAAAATGGGGATTAAAGTTGTTACTGAAGCTATGGTAACAAGTCAGTAAGGCTATAAAGATTCACATTTGCTTGAAAGATGTGCAGATTTGTTGTACTATGTCTGTTACTGGAAAGCGGAAATGAACAAAAGAATTTGAACATTGGAATTTTTGTCCTGATGTGTTACATGGGGTTAGCATAACATCAAGATTAATCTTATTATTATCTCCCCCAGTCAACATAGAAAACCTTGCTGGTCAGCAAGTAACAAAATGTGTTACTTCAGCAAAACTGTAGTGAAGAAGAAAACTGTTTACTTAAAACAGCTATCAGACATATATATGCTGCTTTGGGCCTCCCTCCATAAAGTCACCTCAGTGAGCCATGTTGCCTTAAAGGGGTGGTAAACCACGATTTCACTATTCTAACTTTAGCTAGCGTGTAATATTGCTGCTTGAGCATAAACACCATCTGCAAAGTTACAATGTTCAAAGTTTAAAGCAAAGGGAGATATTTGCTTTTAAAGAAATCAATTTCTAAGGACTACAGCAAACGGCCAGTAGGCGACTACACACATTCCTCCAGGGTTGGTGACATCAACAGGCTCAATATTTACATAAACCCCTCCTCCGAGAATATTAAATAAGGGGGGATGAGGCCATTTTGTATCGCGGCGCTGTTGTGGTATAGTTAGGCTGGAGTGGTGTTGCTGCAATTCCGACGAAACGCTGTTATTTTCATCCGGATTGCAGTTCTGGGGTACTTGCTTTGTTCAGCCTTCCTTGTGGGATGGGGGTGCGTTGCAGAGCGTTTAACATACAGCATGTTATATGCACATGTGTGTTTGAGACGGAGGGGAACAGGCGCGTGTGGGGCTTCCACAATCTTTGCGAGTTCAATACAGGATTCGCACAACGTCAGCTGCCTGAGACAAACACGGCCAGTGTGAATCATGCACGACGCGTGCGGGGCTCCAGCAGCAGATTTCACGGAGGAAAACTTCCACAAACTTCGCGAGTTCAAAACAGGATATGCACAACGGCTTGTCCTGAAAGCTGGATTTACAAACAGAAGCTGTTTACGGACCACAACCTGTAAGTCTGATTTATTTTTCATCGATGTGTTTTCCTGTAATACATTGTACGTTGTAGCAAGGAAGTAAACAGATGACAACGCTGTTCTGCAAACCAGTCTGTTAAATGCTCATTCATACTTAACGTTATCCGACGAACACTTAACGTTACAAACACTAACGTTAAAATCTCAACAGCGAACTTGGCATTAGTGTAAATGATTCTTTGATTTTATGTATTGTTTATCTACAGGCATGCTAAACATGGTTCTGTGTGTGATTTGGCTAACTTACTAGTAAAGCCAATGTTTAGTGTTCGTTTTGGGTTAATAGTTCTTGCGACAGATATTTGGCTATAATCGTTATAAAAATACAAAAGTAACAGTGCCATTCAGCGATCGCTATAGATCCGCAAGCAGAATCTGAGCCCATCGCGTATTTTTGAGGGACTGGCTTCATACAACCCGGAAAGCATCAGACCGTTTTACAATGAGGGACAGAGCAGTGTAGAATAAAGGTCAAATATATGAAAAATAATGATTTTTTTTTTAAAACGAAGCATGAACACATGTTACAATGCACCCCACAAACACAATCAAGCCTTCAAAAGAATGTGTTTTACCACCTCTTTAAGTTGTTTTATACAGAAGCTAGCCTGGTCCCATGTCAGCGATACACATAAAAATGCCAATCATCCTGCTATGTAGATTTGAATTGGTGATATATTTTTACTCCATTTAAGTTATTTGGCCTTATGAAACAATCTTAAAGGTTGTATCAGTGATTTCAGGCCCAAACATAAATGATCACATTCATCTAATCTTACCTAACGATCCGCTAGCTGCCCGCCCCATAAGCAAGCCGTCAAAAAAACGCGTCTCTGTAGGCAGCCTGGGCTCTGAGATCTGCACACAAAAACAATTGGGTTCACCAACCACTCAAAACCAAAATAAATAGTGTCCTAATTCTTGCTTTTTTGTTTTTCTGTATTTCCCCAGATGGAAGCTGCACGATGGACTATGTTGAAGGAAATGGACTTGCCCTAAATCTGTGTATTATTAGTATGCTGATTGATAAACCACATCAAAATCTTGTTGAAAATTCAAACTGTGTCTTTAGATTTTCCAAGCAATTTAGTAAGGACATTGCAGTTCATTGAAAATGGACAAACCTCTCAGTATAGGTGCACCAATCTTATCCAAAAATGTCAACTTTGCATGTATGATATTACCAGATGTAATTACTGGGCTCAAATGATATTAGGGTAGTGTATACTCTTTTAAGAGAGACTCTTTTAAGGTGTCAACTCTTTTAAGAATTGACACCAACGTTAGGCCAAACTTTTGACTTGCATACAACAAATGTTATGAACCAATTTCTGTAATTTGCTCAGCAATGAATCATGTCATGTCTACCTTATGACATTCCCTGTAGCACAATCATTAGACCAGAATGTAAAATTGAATATTGTCTAATTGGGCAGATTGCCATGAAATCTTGTAAGCACATGATGACTTTGGTGACCTCATGACAATTCCTCTATCATCACATTTAGGCCTTAATGTAAAAACTCATTCTTGATTGCATTTCTCAATATTCACTTATTCTGTGGTGCAGCAGCAGTGTCTGTGTCAGTCTATGATATTTTGTTTTTCCCCAGAGGAGGCTGCCTATGGATCACTACTTGATTGAGTGTATATAACTGTTGTGTAACTTTATATCACTGCAAAGATGCATTAGGCCTATAGTATGAGGCGCCACGTAGGATTTAAATCAAACTTCGCTTATCAATACATACATAACACACGTGCATATACACCTATAAATTACTCGAATATATGTATACTATTGGATGTTCAAAATACATATATGAAATACACGTGCACACTAATATGAAATCCACACCAATACATATTATGTTAGTAATGAATGCATACACACTCGTGAATAACTTGCATATACATATAAACTTGACGCACGCATAGGCCTATAAATACTCGCATATAGGCCTACATATAAACTTCCATGCATATACACCTATAAACACTCGCACATACATATACACTCACTGCACGCAGACACACCTATACACACTCGCACATACATATAAACTTCCATGCATATACAACTATAAACACTCGCACATACATATAAACTCGATGCGCGCATACACATCCATAAAACACTCGCGCACACATACAGAATAAAACGTGGATGCATGCTTAAGTTGTGTATATATGTAGCCTATATGCGAGTGATTTCATATGTAGATGTGCGTGAACTTTTCAGTGCAAACGGAAGTGTTTATAGGTGTATATGCATGGAAGTTTATATGTATATGCGAGTATTTATAGGTCTATGCGTGCGTCAAGTTTATATGTATATGCAAGTTATTCACGAGTGTGTATGCATTCATTACTAACATAATATGTATTGGTGTGGATTTCATATTAGTGTGCACGTGTATTTCATATATGTATTTTGAACATCCAATAGTATACATGTATATGCGAGTAATTTATAGGTGTATATGCACGTGTGTTATGTATGTATTGATAAGCGAAGTTTGATTTAAATCCTACGTGGCGCCTCATATTATAGTATGTAACAGAAAAATACACAGTTTTTTATTTTACGATTATAATTTATATTGTATATTATTACAGTTGACAGATGACTTAATTCTTTGTTTTGCTGGAGCTTTTTGCAAGTGAACTTAACCTCACAGTCCAATGTTTTAAAATATAGCCTTATGGCTTGTTTGACAAATATGCATTTGGTGTATTTTCACTGGTATTGTTGTGAAAGACAAGAAATAAAGTATTTCCAAAGATGAATATTTTGTTTTTACTTTTTCATACTTTATTGAAAAACAATATTTTATATTTTTATAGTTGATAAAAAACATCACACTGTGGAATCTTGTTTACAGATAAACTGTTTAACAGATTAAACTCTGTTTAACATAAAACTGCATTATTAATTACTTTAATGCATGTCTTTTTACTTATTTTCAAACAATCAACCTTGTTTGTAATTAAACAAGATCTATCATAATAAGTAATGTGTATCTGTTAGGTGTATATGTTACAGTTTTTCTCGATTGCTGAAACACTATAACTATGGATTTGAACTAAAATTTCAAAAACACAACACCGTTTATCAAAAACCACACCCTTTCCCCCAAATTATAAACACTACTCCCCACTTTTGACACATGAGTCAGATTTGTTAAACTTTCACTGCAAAACTTTACACACATTATCCATTTATCATTGCCTGCCTACACAATGTTGTAATTTAGAAAGCACTACACAAAGAGTCAAAACTGATCACACAGCAATCAGAACCTTCAACAGATCGATGAAACGGATAAGATGAGAGGGGGAGGAGAAAGGGAAAGGGCAAAGAGACAAGCAGTCTCAGATGAGATTTGTGCCAGCTCCCTAGTTGGAGTTATCCCTCTGTTCCCACAGCTCTATGTTACAGCTACATGTTATGCTACAGCTAGTTAGGGTTAGGTTTAGGGTTAGGGTAACCCTAACCCTCTGTGGGAACAAAGAGCTGTGGGCACTTAGGGCTCTGGGAACATAGGGCTGTGGTAACACAGGGCTGTGGGAACATAGGCACGCTCCCCCCTGTAGAGACGTGCCATTGAACTTGTTACTAAGCGTACAAATCAGCGTCCATACTTGAAGTTCTTCCAGTTTCCAGAGTAGGGTTGGTGTTAGGGTTATAAAATTGTAGCTTTACTATACACTCACCTAAAGGATTATTACAGTTTTTTTCAATTGTTTACACGCAATTTTGAAAACAGAGTTCTTTTTTGTCAAAATATAATCACAATTATCCAAACACCACACTCAATTAGCAAAATTCCTAGATTGTTTGCAAAATGACACACTTCAGTCAAAACATACACACTTCAGTCAAAACATATACACATATTTGTGAAAATGCTATTTGTTTTCATTTAACCAACACAGTCATCAATGATCATACACTATTGCAGCCAGTTTCACACTGCTGTGATAAATAAAAAACACATTTGTAAAAAAAAAAAAAAATAGATTTTTAGCCAGACATTCTTACTGTATGTAAGAGATAATTTAGGTGACAAAAATAGTGAGAAACTCACAACATTATTCATGATTTGTTTTGAGATAGGAGAATGTAGACAAATACTGTAGGCCTACTATAACCTTACTGCACTGCACAACACTTGATGCTGCAGACTGAATATTTCAAGTATTTATTTCAATACTTACAGTATTGTAAGTTACAGTAATCAACCAACAATGATATCAATTACTGTAAACAAATAAAATCTATAGACAAATAAAAATTACTGCATGAATTACAGTACATACACTTTGACTCTGAAGAAAAGTAAAGTAAAAGTAAACAGAAATGAAAGAAAACTCAAAGCAACAAGAATACTGCAACTATCCATCTCTCCGTCTGGCTGGATCAGGCCATAAGATTTCATCAACATCACAGGCTATGTCTTCATTGGCAAGGCACCGTTGGAAGAATCGCCTTGTGTGACGAATCCACCCCTGCACTGAAGCTGCTTCAATAAGATCACATGCCTGTTCCATGGCCTGAATGAGGGGCAAACGGTCATAAGGCCGCAGGTCATATACCTTCCACCGCCACGCTGAAAAAAATTCTTCTATAGGATTCAGGAAGGGGGAGTATGGGGGAAGGTATAAAACTTCAAAATCAGGGTGATCATGGAACCAGTTCTGGACCAGAGCAGCCCGATGAAATGAGACATTGTCCCAAACGACAATGTACCACATCTGGTCCACTTGGTGTAATGCTGTGACAATCTCATGCAATCGGTCAAGAAATGCAAGTATCAGATTTGCATTATAGGGTCCCAGATTTGCATGGTGGTGGAGGACCCCATTTTGTGTGATAGCAGCGCAAAGGGTGATGTTACCCCCTCGCTGCCCTGGCACATTGGTGATTGCCCTGTGCCCAATTATATTTCTCCCTCTTCTTCTTGTTTTTGCAAGGTTAAATTCAGCCTCATCCACATATATAAATTCATGTTGAATTTCAGCAGCATCCATTTGCAAGACTCTCTGAAACACATTAAAGAAAATAGGATGCTATTCAATATCTATAGCACAGTATTTTTTTGTGACAGAACATTATGAGCAGTGCATGATACCACACCATAGTCAGATGAACAATGCATACCTCCACATACTCATTGCGCAGATGTTTCACCCTCTCTGAATTTCTGTCAAATGGTACCCGATACAGTTGCTTCATGTTTATTTGATTTTTCTTTAGGATTCAAACTAATGTTGACAGAGAGACTCGTTGGATGTTATTGAAAATATTGTCATCATTGATGATATTGGCTTGGATTTCTCGTAGCCTGATACAATTATTGGCCAAAACCATGTTCACAATGGCGGCCTCTTGTGCACGACTAAACATAGGGCCCCTTCCACCTTGGTGTCCTCGACCCTCAATCCTATGTAAAAAAAAAAAAGAGATTATATATATATATATATATATATATATAGATATATAATCAAATATACTATCAAATGTCACAGTAAACAATATTGATTATACAAGCTTCAGTTTCAATGTATACTGTGTGGTTAGCTTACCTGTTTTGTCGATGAAATATCCGAATTACTGACGCAACAGTATTTCTGCTGAGATTTGGTTGAACTCTTTGTCCAGCTTCCATCAGTGTCAGTCCATGATTGATAACATGGTCAATAAGTGTTGCACGGATTTCTCGAGTCAAATTTGGTCCTTGTCTTCTTTGTTCAGGTTCTATCACCTCTTCAAGTCCTTCTCTACCTCTTCCTCTACCTAGGTGTCCTCCTCTACCTCCTTCTCCTCTTCCTCTTCCTCTTCCTCTTCCTCCTTCTCCTCTTCCTCTACCTTCTTCTCCTCTACCTATGCCTCTTCCTCTACCTCCTTCTCCTCTTCCTCTACCTCTACCTCTACCTCTACCTCTACCTCCTTCATCTCCTCTTTGAGCTCCCCCTCTCATTCTCACTCTTCTTCTTCTTCTAACTCCTTCCATTTTTGTTGAAGACAGGTGAACTATTTCACAATCTGCTCAGTTACTGGGATTTTCACGCACAACCATTTCTAGGGTTTACAAAGAATGGTGTGAAAAGGGAAAAACATCCAGTATGCGGCAGTCATGTGGGCGAAAATGCCTTGTTGATGCTGGAGGTCAGAGGAGAATGGGCCGACCGATTCAAGCTGATAGAAGAGCAACTTACACTGAAATAACCACTCGTTACAATCGAGGTATGCAGCAAAGCATTTGTGAAGCCACAATACGCACAACCTTGAGGCGGATGGGCTACAACAGCAGAAGACCCCACCGGGTACCACTCATCTCCACTACAAATAGAAAATAGAGGCTACAATTTGCACAAGCTCACCAAAATTGGACAGTTGAAGACTGGAAAAATGTTGCCTGGTCTGATGAGTCTCGATTTCTGTTGAGACATTCAGATGGTAGAGTCAGAATTTGGCGTAAACAGAATGAGAACATGGATCCATCATGCCTTGTTACCACTGTGCAGGCTGGTGGTGGTGGTGTAATGGTGTGGGGGGTATTTTCTTGGCACACTTTAGGCCCATTAGTGCCAATTGGGCATCGTTTAAACATTTCTAGTACATTCCCTTTCGAGATTAAACTCCAGGTCATATTCTTGGAGATGTTCCCCTTTTCATTACTACAGAAAGATGAGATATGACTTCAAATGCAGCACAGAAACAATTTAATAAATAGGCTGAAACCAAAATGGAGTTCAAAACATACATTTTATTTATTTTCATTATTTTGGAGTGAATCCTTTGGCTGCCAGGAATGGGCCCACTGCTCACCACTAAAAACAGAAGGGATTTTTTTATGCTACTGGTTGGGGTTTCCAATAAACTTAAAATATTACCGAACATGTCTTTTATAAGTATAAGTTTAATTTTCTGTCTATGAAGGACCACCACCTTCATGCATGCATTAATGGTGGTGGTCCTTCATAGATGGAAAATGAAACTTATACTTATAAAAGACATGTTCGGTAATGATGTGTGCTTTACACTTGTTTAAAAGGCTTGTTTAAGCTGAAACAGAACAGATTAATAAAAAAATGTTAGCAAAAAACAAAAGTTTAATTAAATAAATAATTAATGCATTAATTCATAAAGCAGAAGAACAGAATAATACATACCATACTGGACAGGGCTCCCAGTCAACCAGCATTTCTGCTTTGCCCTAATGTAAGAAAAGACACAAAATAAAATCCATTCTTATCATAAGGCTATTATGTCTGATTATAGGCATTGAGTTTCACTGATTTTCAGAAGACACTCCTTCATAAACTGTAATTCAAAAAGACTGAATACATAAAAAGTATCTACCTAACAATTATGGCATGTATAATATATGTATTTGCCAAAACACACGGAAGTTTCTAAATCTTATATTACACTCTGCATACTGCCTACACTCTGCAGTTTCTTTATGACTGTCTAACCTTTCTCACTCTTTCTCTTAATACCCTCCTGATGGGGAAAGCCTCTAGGCGAGTGTGGTAGGAGCAATCTGTGAACATCAAAAACACATTTCAAATATTTTTTAGATAGTTAGATTAGAAACAAAATAAACACAACTATGAATACTTAAGTAGTGACCAGACTTGCAAGGATGACAAGTGATGTTTATCACTAATCAAAACATGTATCATGGAACCAAATTACTCTCGGTTCCAATGTGGTATGCTTGCTTGAATAACCATACTACTGCTAAGCCACAGCTCACAACTAAGAACACTGCTGCTACTTCTACTACTTGGCAATGCATTTTGGTCAAATTTGACTAATTAAGCCTGTTGGATTTTATAGCTTGTCAATTGTAATAATCTCAATAATACTAATTCCTATTCTATAGGCTATCTATTATGAATAATCATGGTTACGTGTGCTACGCTGCACTCTCAGAAAAAAAGGTACAGGGCTGTCACTGGGGCGGTACCCTAAGGTACAAAAGTGAAAAGGTACATCTTTGTACCTTACTCACCCCTGAAAGGTACATTTTAGTACCTCAAAAGGTACATATCAGTACTTTAA
Source organism: Gobio gobio (assembly GCF_949357685.1). Lineage (NCBI taxonomy): Eukaryota > Metazoa > Chordata > Actinopteri > Cypriniformes > Gobionidae > Gobio > Gobio gobio. The sequence continues at coordinate 27,034,321 of NC_137105.1, forward strand.
GAGTGCATATTAGTACCTTAAAGGTACATATTAATACCTTAAAGGTACATATTAGTACCTTTTTTGTTATGTACCTTAGGGTACCGCCCCAGTGACAGCAATGTACCTTTTTTTCTGACAGTGTGGACTAGCTGGACTGGTCACGACATTTAAATACAGTATTGTTGCCCTGTTGTTGATTTGACTGCATGTAGTGTAAATATTGTATTTATTTGTAAGTCACTTTGGATAAAAGCGTTTGCTAAATAATTAAATAAATAAAATTGTGACTACCGGAAATTGTCTGTTGTAGTAGTTAAAAAAAATAAGCAATTGAACTAAAGCGAATTAACAGGGGTTAAGTTGCAATGTTTAGCAAAGTATGAATCATTGCACTTACATGCACTTACTCTTTTGTGGCCTTTTCCTTTCAGGCATATGCCTTGGTCCCCCTGTGGGATATAAGATTACAGTCCAGTCATATATCCACTCAGAAAACAAAACAAAACACATTTACAATAATTAGACAAAATGCACTTTGTAATGTCTTTTCAACATAAATATGTGTCCCTGGTGTGTCTAGACACCCCTGAAATATGAGAAAAGACCATCCTCTCAGTTAATGTGTGTGCAAACACGCTGTTTAATTTGGCTCCAGATTTTACATCACATGCAGGCTCATTGGAAAATAGTAATCATTGTAGGCTTTTAGAATACTCCATCTAAAATGACCTGTTTCAGACAGGGTCTGCATAAAGGACCAGTTTAAGATAAATAAGGACTTTTTTAGGATCATGCAAAGCTACTCTAGTGGAGTATCAGAATAAAAATATAGAACTGAAAATTAGCATAATAGGTCCCCTTAATAATTTACTTTACTAAAATGAATTTACTTATTAGAGAATCTGCTTGACTAATGAGTTTCATTGAGTTTCATAGTTACCAAGCTATGGTAACAGTTATCAGAACCACCAATAATTACCCTAATAATAATAATAATAATAATTCATTACATTTATATAGCGCTTTTCTGGGTACTCAAAGCGCTTTACATTGAAGGGGGGATCTCCTCAACCCCCAACAATGTGCAGCATCCACCTGGATGATGTGACGGCAGACATATGGGCAGGGGCCAATGGGCAAATTTGGCCAGGATGCTGGGGTTACACCCCTACACCCCACCGCACCCTACTTTTTCGAAGGACACCCTGGGATTTTTAATGACCACAGAGAGTCAGGACCTCAGCTCAATTTAACGTCTCATCCGAAGGACGGACAAACATTATTTACATACCTGACTTCTTTTTTTTCCGACTTGCGACTGTGCCCCTGGCTGTGCCCCTGTGAAGACAGCTGTGGGTTTGGAGAAAGAAAATTACTCATATACCAAATAAATCTTTAACTTATTATTTAAAATTCGTGAAGATCATAACATCGCACAAGCGTGGCAGTACATGTATTAATAGGTGTAAAGTACATGCATTCTTATTGCGATTGAATTAAGGTTGCTCCATTAACTTCACGTGTTTCATTTTCTAATTTGTGTCCATCCTGTTTGTGATAATCCTAATTTGTTTCAACAAGCGCCGATCCTGCGCTGACTTGTTCAGGGAACGCAAGGGGTGGGAGAATGGTTAAGTTAAGTGTTCATGGGACACTGACATTGCCAATTATTTTGAATATTTGAATTATCCTAATATCTTTAATAATAAAATTTGGCCTAGTAATTTCAGCATTTGATTAGTAGTACTTATTTTACTTTTAGATTTATAATAGACTCACAAAATTCCTTCCAACAGCCCTAGTACAGAATCAGATAGACCTATCATCTATCTAATTATGTAATATCAGATCAACTTTGTTGATTATCCATTGAAAATGAGAACCCTGTAGGTGATGATACACAGGGCAACTTTTTGAGCAATGTTGCTGGGCAATGTTGCCGTCAACGGGCAACCAGATGAGACACAGGGCCCACAACCCATCTAAATTATCCAGATAGATATGTTGCCCATTTTCAATGTGAAAGTGCCCAAGGAACAATCGCTCGGCAAGATTGCCCAGCAAAATTGCTCAAAAAGTTACCCTGTGTATCATCACCTAGTGAGTTTTACTTTATCAAGCAGCAAAAAAGTTATAGCATGGTGTGTTTGAGTTCATTTCATTGAAAAGAGCCCTAACCTGCATCAAGCTCTATGGGGGAAAAACACTGGAAGTCAAGTAAAGTTAAGGTAACCCATGGGTCAAACACTTTTGGCCTTTACAAATATAAACTGTAACTCTTTAAATTTGTTCTAATTACCTTGCCCCTCCGTGGATTCTGGCTGCTCCACTTGCCCCTCCGTGGATTCCGCCTGCTCAACTTGCCCCTCCGTGGATTCTGGCTGCTCAACTTGCCCCTCCGTGGATTCCGCCTGCTCAACTTGCCCCTCCGTGGATTCTGGCTGCTCCACTTGCCCCTCTGTGGATTCTGGCTGCTCCACTTGCCCCTCCGTGGATTCTGGCTGCTCCACTTGCCCCTCCGTGGATTCTGGCTGCTCCATTTGCCCCTCCGTGGATTCCGCCTGCTCAACTTGCCCCTCCGTGGATTCCGCCTTCTCCACTTGCCCCTCCGTGGATTCCGCCTGCTCAACTTGCCCCTCCGTGGATTCCGCCTGCTCAACTTGCCCCTCCGTGGATTCCGCCTTCTCCACTTGCCCCTCCGTGGATTCCGCCTGCTCAACTTGCCCCTCCGTGGGGCTCGCCTGCTCAACTTGCGCCCCTGTGGGGCTCGCCTCGCAGGGTGTGAGCTGCAGAGTAATCAGCTGATCCTCATTGCCACTGGAATCCTGGGTCCATCCTGTGCAAGTTAACAAGTGTTGTGTTTTGCTTATTTAAAACATAGAGGTTAACCATAAGCTTGATCTGTACCTGTTTAAACTGTTAGGTAAATGTGTTTGAATAATATATACCAAATTTTCCCCAACCAGATTTGAAGGCACCTTTGATTGCAGGAGTCTATTGAGAGTCTACTGGATGTATTAGATATCTGTAATATATTTGATTGATTTTCTATGACGATAACCAATACAATATATCTTTAAGTCAGGAAAATAAAACCCAGAGTGCTCATAATATCTTTTGAAAAAATGACAAGTATAATGTTTGTTTACAGTCTGGGTCAAACTATTCAGTTAAGACTAGACTGTGTGCGCTAAAAAACGTTGGGCTTTATGCCTCAAAGTTAGTAGCAGTGTAAGTTTGTGGTGTATCCAGCAAAAATTTGATGGTTTTCTTTTTCTCTGTGTTATTTCCGTTAATGATCTACATTTTAGCACTGTCCTCGATATTGTTTCAATGAGTATATATAGATTCATCATCATTTGATTCATTGACCCAGTGACCAAAACGGGTCTTTGCAAATGTAAAGTGTTCAATTAGTATGTCACTACAAAAAATGCTGTGGTCACTCAGTGTGCCTAAACATTAAAAATATGGTTGTATGTGGGCTGAAAACAGAAATGAAATATGGCTCCTACAAAAACATAAATGGTAAATGGACTGCATTTATATAGCGCTTTTAACAGACCAATGGCCATCCAAAGCGCTTTACACATTGCCTCACATTCACCCATTCACACACCGACGGCGGTGTCAGCCATGCAAGGCGCCATCCAGCTCGTCGGGAGCAGCTGGGGTTAGGTGTCTTGCTCATGGACACCTCGACACTTGGTCAGGTGGAACCGGGGATCGAACCACCAACCTTCCGGTTTGTAGACAACCTACATGAACCACTGAACCACTGCCGCCCCACATACCACACATATGCTTGAATGCCCTTAACTCTGGGTGCCAAATCCCATTGTAGACCAGTGTGCTGCATGCTATTAATACAAACAGGGCTCAATACACTTAGAATCTACATGTCTACATCTGCAGTTGCAGTTGTTTTAAAACAGTTTACTTCAATTCCCATAATCAATTGCCAGGTGTGAATTTTTATGTTTTTCTACCCATTTGCGTCTACATTAAATGTGTTGGTAGAGACGTCACATAGAGTAGACTATGATCATACAAGCATTCAGCAGCAGAAAAAAAGAATGACTGAATTTAAGTTTTAGAGGTGAGCCATTCCTTTAAGATTTAAACATTAATAAAATAATTTGCTTTCTCAACACAAGTTGTGAACTGTGACTTTAAGATACAGTGCATGCATCTCACCTTCACAAAGGTATTCATAAAATGAACCTATCTTCTGTAGGTAGTCCTGGGCAAAGGTGGATAGTGTGCAGCGAGGCGTTAATATTTCACACTTGATTTCTTTTTTTTGTTCTCCTTTCCTAGTAGCAGAACAGGTTTGTAGCCAATGGCATGGAGTTTCTCAAGCTGCAATGACAAAATTGTGTGTTTGCAGTTTAAAGTAATAGAAAAACAACATAAAAAATAACTAAGAATATTAATTAAAAAATATATAACATTATTAATGACAGCATCCAGGTTACTGCCATTCAGGATTTTGAACCTAATGGTGAGTTTAGCTTTATGTGCAAACAGGAAAGGCTCATACAATAGAAGCAAAAAACAACTCTATATAGAAAAACAGTAAAAAGATGAACCTGACACCATGAGGGTACCCTTTATATAACTTTATATAAATATTTATTTTCGTAACATTAGCTCGGGTTTTGCACCTACATTGATAAGATTATGTAACCATTGTGCAACTGGACAATGACAATCTAAAGATTTATTAAAAAATAAAGGCAGAACCTTAGTGATTACTTGACCAAATGGGGGAATGCTGCACATATTTACAGTTGATGCATTCACATTTTAAAGTGCTTTTAGTAGTACAATATGAATGCATTTCATGTGTTATTTCTCATCCACTCGATAAGAAAGTTTGATTATTAAATTGCACCTGTAATTCCGTCATAATGCATGCCTGTATATGTTTTGAACTCAAGAATTCCTGAGTTTCAATTATATTTGCTGTGTGTTCAAATTTTGCTCTGGTAGATAATTTAGGTATGTGATGTATTACGGTGAAGATGTGATAACTTTATGGTTGTATTACCACCACTAAAATAAAAACTACAAATCACAATTATGTGTGCCTTCAAAGTTGATAGTTAAATTATACTTTTAAATTGATTCTGATGACACAGGGAGGACAAAGTATCATTGGAAAAAAAAATATTAAAATGTATCTATATTGGCAAAAAATAATGCCTTTCTGACCTTGTGCTGGCATGCTCAATAACAAATGGTACCACTGAATGTACTTCCTAGATGATCTGGACAGTTTACTGTCATGTATGAAATTGTACGTACCATGATATTGGCTTCATCCTTGATGGATGCAGTGTTGTGGTTTTTCTTACGAACAGCCACCCATTCCTCTCGCTTCTCATCAAACCTCTGAAGCTTCTTCTTGAGGCGCTGCTTCAGAGGCTGCTCCTTTTTACAATGCGAGCAGATTTTTTGAGCGCAAAATATTATCCCCTGACAAAAGGGGCAGATCTTTTTGTAGACCCCCCTGGCATTATAACGAAAGACAGACAGACAGACAGTCAGATACAGACAGACAGTCAGATACAGACAGACAGACAGTCAGATAAAGACAGACAGTCGTATACAGACAGACAGTCAGATACAGACAGACAGTCAGATACAGACAGACAGACAGACAGACAGTCAGATACAAACAGACAGGCTGACAAAAGCTGGGTAAGACAGACAAGTAGACAAAGACAGACAGGGAGGAAAGAAAGAGCAATAGATAAAGACCGTGAGATAGATAAAGATTGAAGAGATGGACAGAAATATAGATAGTGAGAACAGAGAGGATGTAAGATATAGAAAATAATGAAGAGATGGCTCTTAAAAGTGCCTTTGGGTTTTAAAAAGCAGGTTCAGATAGGTTCGACAGGTGATATGTTTGACAGGATCTGCAGGGAGAACAACAGAAAATGTTAATTATGTAGTGTTATGTTGATATAAGATTTAAAAAGTGTTCCCTAATAGTGAGTGATTCCCATTTTTTTATAAATGCTTAGGATAAATAAATACAGATCACGTTCTTCCTATTTCCTGTGCTACTGTTAAAAGTCAAGTTTTAATTATTTTTTATTAATATATATAGGCCTACATATAGGCCTATATCTAGAACCTATATCTAGGCCTAGAACATGTTTTTTTTTAATAAACTCGTAATTGTATTAATTTTGGACGTGTAAATAATGCTTATGAATTCATCTTGCTTATTAGACTGTTGTAAGCGACTTACCGTGGTGGAATCGCGCTGGGCAATGGTTTCTGCGATGGTCGCACACAGTGACTTGTTGCACAAAATTGCGCCAAAATATCAATCATAATTAAAAAGTACAGTCTTAATATTTTATATCCGTGCTCAAAATTTTAAAGGGGTCAGCATAAATGTCCAAGTGAAGGAAACACGAGTATGTAGCCATTACATTTAAACACATATCACTTCCCAGAATGCATCCATCTCTTTGCCAAAGGATATTTCCATATAAAGTAATATAAACATTTCTGCAGTAGGCTATATAAATAATTTATTACAACTTCATAATCAGTATTGAGATGAAAGTTATATAAAAGTAGGCTATTCTTGTGTTCTTTTCTTTTTTTGTCGCAAAAAAAAGCAAAGTAGGCTCACTATTGCAAATTGAAATACCATCGACAATTATAAAATATCCCACAATAAATTAAGGCATGTTTTAAGCCTACAGCAAATATGCAGTCCTGCAATTATGTCGTTTTAATGTATTCCGAAATTATATTAAAAAGAGAGGAAAAATCGTGATATTACCGAATTAGAAAAGGGTTTCAGCTAGCTACCCTCAACGTCGGCTTATGGACGTGAGGGGGAAATTACCACAATATGTGATCGAAAATTATCAAATATCCCACCTAAATTAATGATGAATGTTTTAAGCATATAGAAAATATACCGTCCTGTAATTATGTAATTTTAATGTATAAAATTAAATAAAAAAGAGAGGAAAAAGAGTTAGTGTTAGAAAAATAACCGTTGTCAAGTGACGAATAGGGGTGAGACCATGTTGCAAAGAAAGACGTCCCTTTGAAATACATTAGATTGAAAGTCGTGCTGAGTGACACGGAAAAAAGCAAGTAGGGCTCGCTGCAGCCGAGAAGGGGCTCGCTGCAGCCTGCGGTGGATGTCCAACCCGGCCCACATCCAAGTGTGACGTCAGAGGCCAGGCCAATGCTGCCCTGCAGCCGATTTTTAAGATTTTATTGGTCATATCAATCACAGTAGTAGAGACTGCCTCTACACCAAACACTGATCCCTAAACCTACCCGTCACTGTAACAAATTAAGTACTGATTGCCTACACCAAACTCTTTTCCCTAAACCTAACCGTCACTGTAACGAATTAAGTACTGATTGCCTACACCAAACTCTTTTCCCTAAACCTAACCGTCACTGTAACGAATTAAGTACTGATTGCCTACACCAAACTCTTTTCCCTAAACCTAACCGTCACTGTAACGAATTAAGATTGCCTACACCAAACTCTTTTCCCTTAACCTACCCGTCACTGTAACAAATTAAGTACTGATTGCCTACACCAAACACTGATCTCTAAACCTACCTGTAACTGTAACCAATGAAATTAGCTGCAGGGCAGGAGTTCTGACGTCACACTTGGATGTGGGCGGAGTTGGATATCCACCGCAGGCTGCAGCGAGCCCTACTTGGTTTAGGGAAAAGAGTTTGGTGTAGGCAATCAGTACTTAATTCGTTACAGTGACGGTTAGGTTTAGGGAAAAGAGTTTGGTGTAGGCAATCAGTACTTAATTCGTTACAGTGACGGGTAGGTTTAGGGAAAAGAGTTTGGTGTAGGCAATCAGTACTTAATTCGTTACAGTGACGGGTAGGTTTAGGGATCAGTGTTTGGTGTAGAGGCAGTCTCTACTGTGATTGATATGACCAATAAAATCTTAAAAATCGGCTGCAGGGTGGCATTGGCCTGGCCTCTGACGTCACACTTGGATGTGGGCCGGGTTGGACATCCACCGCAGGCTGCAGCGAGCCCCTTCTCGAAAAAAGAAGAAAATTCGTGCTAAAGGAGTAGCCTACCGAATATAAAGCAATACAACAAGGATTAAAATCTCCTGATTAAATGTTGAGTAAAGTAGCCCTTAAAGTTTACAAAATAAATAACAATTGGAAAAAAATAGTGTGCTCTCGGAAGAAAGACATGGTGCAGGCACGAAAAATACGTCCCATTGAAATACATTGAAAGTCGTGCTGAGTGACACGAAAATAAAGAAGGATATCTGTGCCCTTGGACACGAATAAATAGATTAATGTTGAGTATAGCCTAACGTTACCGAATATAAAGCAATAAAAACGAGGATTAAAATCTCTTGATTAAATGTTGAGTAATGTAGCTCTTAAAGTTAGCTAAATGAATAACAATTGAGAAAAAAACAATACTGTGCTCTCGAAAGAAAAACGTGGTGCAGGCACGAAAAATACGTCCCATTGAAATACATTAGATTGAAAGTCGTGCTGAGTGACACGAAAAAATGGGGAAATTCTTGTCCATGAACACGAATCAATAGATTAAATTTCGTGACTATGTCACGAACTGCCGTGAGACTGGGTTGTATAGAAAGGTAGGGTTTAAGGACTCTTGGGCCAAAAACATTTCCAGTTGGTCAAATATGGACTTCTGTACAGCCATAACATGTAAAAAAATAAAAATAATAATAAATAAATAAAAATGTAAAACCTTTCATGGAACTTTTGGCTTTTAATGAGAATCAGATGGGAAGTCAATGAGTATGTATAGTAAGGTACGGTTTAAGGACTCTCGGGCCAAAAATATGTTCAGTAGGTCAAATATGGACTTCTGTATAGCCATAATGTACAAAATAAATGAATTATTTTGTACATGATAATTATTTATTTTTTATAATTAATTTATTAAAGGTCCCATGGCATGAAATTTTCATTTTATGAGGTATTTCAACATTAATATGAGTTCCCCTAGCCTGAATATTGTCCCCAAGTGGATAGAAATGTTGATCGGTGTAAACCCGAGTTCTGGCTGTCTCTCTCTGCCTTTGAGAAAATGACAGGCCAGACGAGCCAATCCTGAAGCCTCCTGGTTTGACGTCCAAGCAGGAACGGTTACCTCCCTTTCCTCCACCCAGAGAATCTGGCACGCCCATGCAAACGCTCGAGAGATCATTAACGTTACTTGTGAACGAGTGAACTGGCAGTTTCTCAGTGTTTGGATGTACAAATGAAAACAGAAGTCTTTCTTCAGTTCCTTCTGATCTGTGATCATTGATTTCTGATGTGTAGCTAATTATTTATTATTCGTGCACACGCTGCGGCTTCTCTCTCTCCCGACAGAACGGTGTTTTCGTGTTTTCTATCTTGTGAGTCAGTGTTTTGTACGTCCTCGTCGCGTCTATCTGTTCTAAAATGTGCATACAGTCTTTTCTGTTTAACATCAGCAGTAACATCTTTAGAGATAAACCTCACACACGCCGAAGCTCGGCCTTCAACATCCCCGACCCCCAGTACTGCATCTGGCCCACAGCGGAGGCACCAAACGCGGCGTGAGATTAAGCAGAAGGGGGGTAAGCGTGAGGGTATCTGGGCTAGGCTAGCCAGCTTTCCCCACAATAAACTGGATTACATTCGATTACTGCTGTTGTGTCTTTGTTTGCGCTGTGTAAGTTACTCAATGCGCATCACTGACGCTATTCATATGATTGGAACATATCTAGAAATAATGCTTTAATCAAACTTACTAACTCGTTCATCTCGCTGTAATGGTACATTGCATGTGTTACAAAGTTGGTAGAATAATGATGAAGAGGACTCGGTGTGACTGGGACTCGTGTTTATTCAGAACTCTCAGATACAAACACAATAAACTCGCGCTGACAGACAGCGCTCTCATAACTCAGTAGTTACTATAAATAACTTTGTTAGCAATCGCTCCGTCTCCGTGATGTCCTGTTCGCGAACGAATCATTCTTTTGAATCGGTTCTTTTTAGTGAACCGAACCAGTCACCAAATCGGACTGAATCGTTCTAAACGGTTCGCGTCTCGAGTCAGCGCTGATCCATAATTTACTAACTTTCTGACATGAGTGACAGCCCCTCTGACTAGAAATAAACTAATAACCTGAAGTATATTCTAGTAACTACAACAGTTCACCCTGAACTGAGACATGCTGAGAGAACTGATGTGAAGTGAACACAGGTCTATCTGTCTCTGGCAGACTCGTGCCTGCTCGTGCCTCGTTAAACCACGCCCCCTCCGCTCATTTAAAATGCAAAGATGTCAGCCAATCACAACAGTGGGCGTTTTTGCTGAAGTCTCACAGCAGACACGCCTCTTGAAGCAGGGCAGTCAGCCACAGGGCAAACAGCAGTATAGAAAAAATGCCTTTTATTTCTAAATTATGACATTTTATGATGTAAAAATCATACTAACAATATAAGTACACCTCAGGAAACACTATAAAATAATAGAAAAATGCCATGCCATGGGACCTTTAAAAAAAAAAATTTAATTAAAAAAAATCTTTTGTGGAACTTTTGGCTTTTAATGAGAATCAGAAGTGAAGTGAATGAGTATTTATTGTAAGTTAGTTTTTCAGGAGTCTTGGGCCAAATATATGTTCAGTAGATCAAATATGGACATCTGTAGAGCCCTAATATGTAAACAAAAAAACAAAAAACTAAATTAAACAAATTTTAAACCAATTAAAACCTTTTGTGGAACGTTTGGCTTTTAATGAGAATCAGAAAGGAAGTCAATGAGTATGTATAGAAAGGTAGAGTTTAAGGACTCTTGGGCCAAAAACATTTCCAGTTGGTCAAACTTCTGTACAGCCATAACATGTAAAAAATAAAAAATAATAATAAATAAATAAAAATGTAAAACCTTTCATGGAATTTTTGGCTAGTAATGAGAATCAGAAGGGAAGTCAATGAGTATGTATAGTAAGTTAGTGTTTAAGGACTCTTGGGCCAAATATACTGTATGTTAAGAAGATCCAATATGGACTTCTTTACAGCCATAATGTACAAAATAAAGGAATTACTTTGTACATGATAATTATTTATTAGAGACCAGGCTTATTGTCACTTTTCATGTTTGTGTTTACAAAAATAATTTTCAGACTATATATTCAGAAGCAACTTAAGCCTTGAATTTCTGAAAAAAATGTTTTATAGGTTTTTGAAATTTGCCAATGCAAATGTTCTGACTATTTGTCAACATTTCAGACAAAATGCAATGCAGCAGTGACCTAAAACATCTGTCATTACTTGGGGATTGTTCTGTGGCTTCATCAAACCATAGACTACTAGACCATATCACAAATCACAGACTATTGTGATATGACATATATGTGTGTCATGTGTGAATGTGTGAAAAATGAACAAAAAAGGAACAACACAGATTCAACACCTCTTTTATGACAGCATGCCACACCTTATTGTATTGTATCGAATAGTTATTTGAATATAATTTTGGTTGAAAAACTAAATTCACTACAATTATTATAATTAAAGAGGGTTGTAATCCGACAATTATGTGCGCAAGATTTGGTGGTGTTACGAGTTTGTGCTCAGGAACAGGCAGGAGATGCGGAGTCAGACATATTTTAATTCTCAATAAACAAAAGGCAGGTAAACACACAAACACATAACGGAATGTTCACACTTAGCATAACTGACCAGACAAACAATGAATGAACAGGGAGGAACTTAAATAGTGGACAGAAACGAGATAATTAACAAGACACAGCTGGGATAAATTAACTAATGTCCTCACGCCGTCAAAAGACCAACCGGGGAGGGGTGGCGGGCACCCTGGAGGACTGTGGCAGGTGTCTGGGAATTCTCCAGGGCGGATTGGGAGCCTCGGGCGGCCATGGCGGATCGGGAGCCCCACCCACATGTTCATGCCCCACCCCCCCTTCTTTGGGGAGCTTCAGGGGTGGAGTGGAGGGCTCGTGGAATGGGACCACCTCGTGGGCTGGAGCAGGCTCGAGGAGAGCTGGAGCGGGAACGTGGAAGCTTGGAGCGGAATCCAGAAGACTTGGAGCTGGGACGTGGAAGTCTGGAGCGGAATCCAGGAGACTTGGAGCTGGGACATGGAAGCCTGGAGTGGAATCCAGGTTACTTGGAGCTGGGACGTAGAAGCCTGGAGCGGAATCCAGCAGACTTGGAGCGGGAACTAGGGATGGCTGATGCAAAACTGATGTTTCGGGCCTTTGTTGAGATCCAGAAGCGCAGATGTTTCGAAACACTGCTCCGAACTGTGATTCGAAACACCCATGTCACGCGACTATGGCTAAATGAAGCATGGAAGTGTTTCATCAGGTGGCGCCTGCCGAAACTGCGTTTGATTGAAAAGGGCGGGAACAAACCACACAGTCACACATCTGTATGAACCTAATTCCTCTCAGTTTAAAAGTGAAGTTAATCTGTCTTCACCTCGTGGGTTTTTGTGAGAGGAGAGATATTTTGTGATAGCAGTGATTTTGTGATAGCAGTCATTTCCCCTCATTTGTATGTAAGTTACTTGCTAAAAAATATTTGTGCATGCCAGCAAAGTGTCCCTTGTGAGAGGATTTTTTCAAAGGCTGGAGAAATTATATGTAAAAAAAAAGAAGTCAGCTAAGTCCTTCAACAGCAGAGCAAATAATATTTTTGAAAAAAAAAATTATGTAACAAATGTGACAAATTGTGGCTTTTTTAGGCTATTTTTATTAATCTTCTTTTTTCATGACCAGAAAAACCTATAGTTATTCACAATGAGTAGGCTATAGGTTAAAACACCAAGATCATGTAGTTGTCAGACAGATGTTAAAAACTTTTTTTTTTTTTTTACATGGATTGTCAAGGTTATTTCAGATCAACACATGCAAGTGACCACTAGGTGTCTCCGTAGAGACGGGTGTCGGATTTATTCGAAGCTTCGAAACACTATGGCACTTTGCTTCAACTGTTTCAGTGCTTCACGAAGCCTCGGTCTGCCCATCACTAGCGGGAACGTGGAAACCCGGAGACGTATTTTAATTCTCAATAAACAAAAGGCAGGTAAACACACAACTTGACATAACGGAATGTTCACACTTAGCATAACTGTAACCAGACAAACAATGAATGAACAGGGAGGAACTTAAATAGTGGACAGAAACTTGATAATTAACAAGACACAGCTGGGATAAATGAACTAATGAGGGTAATCAGGGAAACAGAAATGGCTGGAAAAATAACAAAGGAACATGTGACAAATCAAAACACAAGCAAAACAAACTAAAGCCAGGTGCACACTGTGAGATTTTGGCCACAATTTGGCCGTCTGAGACAAATTTTGAAATCCTAAAAGATTTCTCTGATCCTAGGCTAAAATCTGAAGTCTTTGATCCTTAGTCTGACATGTGCACCGACAACCGATTAATGACCGTTGCGATCAAATTTGACCTCGGACAAAATTCTGGCAGTGTCAGAAGATTTGAGCCGCAATCCTGCAGTGTGACCTCCTAGGACGACCGTCAAATCAAGAACCAATAGGAGCGCAGAACCTGATGACACATTTCGTGCGACAACATTAAATCACAACAGGGAACATGTCGAAAAGAGTCAGGTGAATGAAAAATGCCACCACTTGTTTTTGTTGTTTGCTGAACGCTACCATTGGGTGCGTTCCATTCGACCGCAAGTGGACTGCGAAGTGGACTTCAGAGGGTATTCCGCCATCTTAAGTGTGATTCCAATTCAAAGAGAGCAAACATGTTCAGTCCGAAGGGCACTGCGAATGGCGTAGGGAAGAAGGGAACATCGATACATCACTTCACAGGAGAGTGAAAATCACCCAACTGTCTTTGCGCGTCGCATGCATCACCTGTCTGAACTAATGATGGTGCAGAGCCATTGGTTGGAAGAGTTTTTTAACAGCTCTGCGATGGAGGAGTTTACATATGCATTTGAATATTCATAGTTATTATACAAATTCAGTATTTATGAATGGTTATGGCAATAACTGTTACATTCATATGTTATATTTTATGAATATGTAAACCAATTAAAAGTGTTGAGAAGCACCTGAGGGCTGTCATTTTTTATATTTTACTTTATTTACCTCAGGAATGATATATGCAGCTGCATTTGGGAAAGAAAGTGCACGAGATGAGACTGCTATAAAGACCATTGATTAAGAATAGCCTAAATTTATACATAGTTAACCAAATCAAAATGTATTTTTATATTGAATAGGTGCAGCTTCAAATCTGTTCATAGTCAATACAGGTAACTTATAAGTAAACTAATAAAACTAATGGACAATGTTTTGATTATATTTTTTAGATACATACTGTGTATTTTGTAAATGTATATGCTTATTACATGGTTTTCAATTTGAAAGTAAAGTAAATTACAATATTAATTTATGTTATATCATAATCTGCACCCGTTGTTGCTTTTCTTTGATGACGTTGCAGGGCGTTCCAAATGAGTGATTATTGTCAGCGAAGTCCACTTCAACTGATATACCGTGCTCAGGGAGTAGGGAGCAGTGAACAGTAGGGACCCTGTCGAATGGAATGCACCCTCAGTGTCTGTGAATTAGGGATGGGCGGATCGATCATAGAGTATCGATACTTCCGATACTGGTATTGTATCGAAAGTATCGATTCTCACATTGAAATATCGATTCTACCTGGGATTTATTTTAAACAAGTGATTTTAGAATATGTTTATAATAGTAGTAGGCCGTATAGTATATAAATTTACTTCAATATGAACGTCAATGAGAACTATTTCTTCTTCCGCTGTGTCTGTGCTCATGTATTCATGTCAGTGGCACAGCGGTAAGCGCCACAATCTCTCAGCACACTCAGCACAGAATCGAGTGCATTGCTGCGGTCATGACTTGACTTATTGCACTCCAGTTAACAACGATAAAGCTTCATGTGACATCTTTCAACAAACAAGTCGCCATTGTGGCAATACCACAAACATGACAAAGCATCTAAAAGTTAAACAGCATGACCCTAAAGAGCATGAAGTAGTACAGCTGAGCCGAGCAGAGAAGGTAAAACAGTCACGACCCTCATGTACCAAGTGATGATAACATAAATTCAATTATTTGAATAAAATAGTCTAGTCACGATTATTTATATATGCTTTAGACCTATACAATACAGATTGTTTCAGATATGAAAATTAAATACAGTATTTCATGAAGAATATACTGATTATAATAACTTACTGGACATTTTAATTTAAACAGTAGGATTTTAAATTTTTTCATTAGCCTATATGGAAGTTTGGGAATAACCCCATATGATATCAGAGTTTTAAAATCAAACATTTTAAAAAAGAACCATACATCACGGTTGTTTAAACCAATAAGCATTAAGCTGTGTCGTCAGCAAGTCGTTTCCCATCATGCTTTTGCTCCGCGCAGTCGGTGGAGAGCCCCTGCCCCTTTTGTCTCAAAATGTAATGTGCCCCTCCCTGGTAATAGTAAATAATATGTATTACTATTATTATAAATATTTTAATGAATAACAATACGCTTATATACCATTTTACCACTAACAATATTACAAAAAGTATTTTTTTAATTATTATTTTTTTTTTTGCGGAGGTGGATCGGTAGGCGGAGTTACATTTTCATCTCTATACACGCAGCCTGCGCACAGCACAGTCAGCAATTAGCCGCGCAAGTTTTCAAACGAGCAGCAGGTAAGCTAATAGCCTACAGAAAATGTATATTTATCCTACCACCACGCTACTGTAAAGGTTGCGGTAGCGTGCAAGTTATGCTTAATTATAATAAAAGCATAACTCCAGTCTTGAGTTCAGCAGCAGCATTCTGAGTCTGACAACAATGTCATTCAATTTGTTTTTATCCAAGACCATAGTGTTGTGTTCTTCTGTGCATATTGGCCAGTAGGTGGCAATAGAGGGTTGTGATATGTGAGATTGAAAACAGAAAATAATAGAGTCTGAGTTGTTGCATCAGCTGCTGTCTGCGCTGTTCTATTTTGCTACTTCTATTGTTCTTTAAAGAATTCCTTAATTAAGAATGCCTTTCATCCCTTCTTACTAAGTATATAACAAATTGGCGATGAGGTACTTTTCTTTTTTTTTTGGAGATGGCAGCTGTTTCTACTTTTTCCACGCCATTTTTGCCATGTCCTGGTGAACCAACTATTCCTTTCGACACGTGGCTACGGATGTTCCAGAATTATTTGCTTGTTGTTGGAGCTTCTGGAGATGCATGGCCAGTTGAGCGCAAACGAGCACTACTGCTACATTGTCTGGGGACTGAAGGACAAAGACTGTTCTATTCCTTGCCGAATCAAGGTAATACGATGGAAGATGCGATTGCTGCCTTGAAAGAGCATTTTACCCCTCGACGGAACATAGTAGCTGAGCGCCATGCTTTCAGGAAACGTGTTCAGGCACCAGGAGAAACTATAATTCAGTACGTAGCTGCTCTACGGGATTTAGCAGTTACTTGTGACTTTGCAGCTACTTTGGATGACATGTTGCGTGATCAGCTCGTGGAGAATGTGTCCAGTCATCGGATTCGTGAGAGACTGCTTTTGGAATCTGAATTGACTCTAGAAAAAGCCATTACTATAGCCACCCAAACAGAAGCTGCTGGTGAACAAGCCAAATTATTATCGAATACTCGTTCAGTTCCTGTGCAAGTGATACATGGAAAGCCTCCACCTGCAGCTGGACGTTTCCGTCGTAGACCACCTTTAAAGCCACCGTCTCCAATGCGTTCTTCAAAGCCTTCGTCAACTACTGCACCTGCTTCGTCCTCCCGTGAATGCTAACGTTGTGGATCTAAGAAACACCTCGCGAATGATCGTAGTTGTCCTGCTGCATCGGCACAGTGTAATAACTGTCAAAAAATGGGACATTATTCGCGGGTGTGTCGTTCAGGACAAGCTTGCTCAGTGCGTGAAATTGACTTGCCTGAAGTTCAGATCCTTTATATGCATGACTCACTAACTGACAAAATTCAATGCACTGCTCTCATTGCGACCGCAACTACGTCTGTGCCTATCGAGCTTACCGTGGATTCTGGGTCATCTGTTTCTATACTGCCTAAAATTGTGTATGATACACACTTCCAGAAAGATGCTCTGCTGCCTCCTTCATTGAAACTGGTGACGTATTCTCGTGCTCCGATTCCTGTACTTGGCTGCTTACCTGCCACTGTATCTATGGATGACGTTACCTGCTCCACGTCATTCTTTGTGGTGGAATCTGGCACAGCTCTGCTTGGGATGGATCTTATAAATGGCTTACATCTTCGTTTTGAAGGCAATTCAATTTTGCCAGCGCAGTCATCAACACCTGTGCTGCGATTGTCTGCGTTGACGCCTTCAGCTGCATTGGGATGTGCAAAAAGCTTTGTGCACAGAGTAAAGACTTCTCCAGCTGTTGCTCCTGTGCGGCAGAAACTCCGCCGCTTACCGTTGTCTGTTAGAGCTGCAGTCAGTGAGGAAATTCATCGCCTTCTCGAGTCTGACATTATAGAGAGAGTGGACGCTTCGCCGTGGGTCTCCCCGATAGTAGTAGTACAGAAAAAGTCGGGTGCCATTCGAATGTGCGTGGACCTGAGAGAACCCAACAAGGCTGTAATTACGGATAGCTACCCATTGCCACACATTGAGGAACTGCTGTCTTTGTTAAGGGGAGCAACTATATTTTCCACTATCGATTTGGAGAGTGCTTATTTTCAGTTGCCCTTACATGAGGAGAGCCGCGATCTGACCGCCTTCATTACTCACGAAGGACTTTTCAGATTTTGCCGCGTACCGTACGGACTTGCTTCAGCACCTTCTGCTTTTCAGAGAATGTTGGTAACAGTTTTGCAGGGACTTCCGAATGTTGCCAATTACCTTGATGATATCATTCTCTGGGGACGTACGCAAACTGAACATGATCACACGCTCAAAGCCGTTGATCAGCGCTTACAGGATGCTGGACTGAAACTGAATCAATCGAAATGTCAGTTCAACAAAACCAGTCTGCGTTTCCTGGTCATCTGGTGAATGCGCAAGGAATTCAACCTGATGAGGATCACCTTTCTGCCATTCTTCATGCACCCGCTCCAAAAGATGCACCTCAACTTCGCTCTTTCATCGGTCTCCTATCCTGGTACAATAAGTTTATTCCTAACTTTGCCACGGTAGTTGAACCTCTGCGTGCGTGCATCAGGCAGGGCTCAGATTTCGTCTGGTCGGAGGAAGCTCAGCAATGCTTTGATGCTGTAAAAAAGTTGCTCATTGACAGTCCTGCACTTTCATTGTTCGACCCCGATTTGCCTACGGTGGTATCTACAGATGCCTCTGACTATGGTCTGGGTGCTGTTCTTGCTCAAGTTCACGAGAATAAGACTGAGCGCGTCGTTGCTTTTGCATCCCGGACATTGTCGCCTGCTGAACGCAAGTACTCGACCATTGAAAAGGAAGCACTTGCGTGTGTCTGGGCAGTTGAAAAGTGGCAAACTTACTTGTGGGGTCGTAAATTCCTCCTGCGGACGGACCACCAGGCATTAACTGTGCTCCTCTCATCCAAAGGTACTGACCGTGCCGGAATGCGCATTGCGCGCTGGGCAGCACGGTTACTGTGCTTTAACTATGATGTGATTTACCGGCCTGGGGCTCAAAATTGCACTGCCGACTGTCTTTCTCGTCTGCCTTTGCCTGCTTCGGATGAAGACTGTATGGACGCTGAACCTGAGTTTGTGGCGTTTATGTCTCCTGCACTGTCAGCTCTGTCACCTGCTGAGTTTGCTTCTGCCTCCGCGACGTGCTCGGAACTGAGTGCATTACGCACACAAATAGCTCGCGGTTGGCCTTCCTCTTCAACTTCTTTGGATAATATTCTACGTCCATACTTCAAACTACGTGACGAATTGAGTGTGCAGCACGATTATGTGTTCAGAGGATCACGTCTGGTTGTGCCTGTTGCGCTAAGGCACACGATGGTGAAGTTAGCTCATGAAGGCCACCAGGGAATTGTGCGCACAAAACAACGCCTTCGTGAACTGTACTGGTGGCCAGGCATAGATTGTCTGGTTAAAGAGCACATACAAACCTGTCAAATGGGTCTGTCCTCTGACAAAACTGCCAACACCTCTGCTGCTCCGCTGCAGCCAGTGCCTTTTCCATCTGTACCGTGGGACAAGGTAGCTGTAGATGTGGTGGGTCCATTTGAAACCGCTGTGTGGGACTGTCGTTATGCGCTGACATTAGTTGATTATCACAGTAAGTGGCCTGAAGTCGCTTTCACCGCTTCCATCACAACTCAAAATGTTATCGCCTTCTTGTCATCTGTGTTTAGTAGATATGGCAACCCATGTTCTATCGTGTCTGATAATGGAACCCAATTCACGTCAGCGGAATTTGCTACATTCCTAAAAGCGAGAAACATTCAACACATACGTACTTCGGTCTACCATCCAGCCACGAATGGAGCTGTGGAACGTTTTCATCGCGTGCTGAAAAGCTGCATTCAGTCTGCTGTTCTGGGAACAAAACCGTGGAAATCTACTGTCACGGAATTTCTCCAAGTGTATCGTGCCACACCGCATTCTGCCACAGGACTATCCCCGTTTGAGTTGCTTCATGGCAGAAGGATGCGAACGCGTCTTAATGTTCTTCCTCTTCTCACCACACGTCAGGATGCTCCTTCGCTTCTTCAGCGAGTTTCTTTGAAACAACAGAAAATGAAAGCTTACACTGACTCCAGACGTGTGGCTCGCACTCCGGATTTCAAAGTGGGAGATTGGGTGCGTGTGTGCATTCCAACTCACGTTCCGAAAGCGCATCCAAGATTTACCAACCCACGTCAAATTGTGCGTAAACTGGGTGCGTGTACTTACCTGTTATCAGACGGGAAGAACTGGCATGCTTCTCACCTGGCTCGTTCTGTTGCACCTGTTTCAGAGGCTACTGATATGGATGCTGTGGACTTGTCATTTCAGTTACCTCCTCCTCCGGCGCCTCAGGCTCCTGAAGCTCCTGAAGCTTTTCAAAGGGGTTCTTCCTGTGTGAGACGTCCTCCTCGTTGGCTGGAAGACTGTGTTACTTAGTCGCTTGCATTGCGTGAATATAAAGGATGAGTAATTCATTAAGTCACCTTGTTGTTGATTTTAATATGAATACTACATTCTTGTGGTTGTCGTGAAACTTATTTTGTTCTTTAGTCTGATTGAGTCAAATAATTATGTTACATAACCAAGTTAATGCTTTGGTAATTTTGTAACTTTGTTATTCTGTTTCCTTTTGTTCTTAAATATCTGGGTAGACAGTTTGCTTTAAGTGATGGGGGAATATGTTGTGTTCTTCTGTGCATATTGGCCAGTAGGTGGCAATAGAGGGTTGTGATATGTGAGATTGAAAACAGAAAATAAGAGAGTCTGAGTTGTTGCATCAGCTGGGGCCCGTTTCAGAAAGGAGGTTAAGTGGAAACTCTGAGTATGTTAACCCTGAAATTAGGGAAACTCTGGGTTTTCTGTTTCAGAATGGGAGGTATGTCAAACCCGAGAAAGCAGGGTAAGTCAAGCGCGTTTCTAAAAGAGAGGTAACTTATACTCAGAGTCAGTTACCAGGGTCACTAACTGTGAACTTAACCTGGTCAGGAGCAGGTTTTCTTCGGTAAACCCAGAGTTTCTTTCAGTCTCCTCCCCCTTTTTAAAGCGCCAGCAGTGTTTAAATACTTAATTCATTCATTCAAACGCCACAAACGCTTTTCTTACTGAGTATTTTGGTCATATTTCATGTACACATATCAAAAAATTATAAATTTTATCTAAATCTATAAAGTAAGCAAAGTTTACTTAAAACAAATTAAATTATCAGCAACTTGACAAAAATACATAGTAAGAATAGCATTTTTGCAGTGCAGGAACATTCATTCATTGCTCATATTTCATCATGAGGACACTGTCAAAGTGATACAAATGGCATGTCCTTTTATACAGGATCCTGACGTTCACTTGATAAACCTCTAGAAGGAACATAATAATTAGAATTTCCTTTAGGATTTCCAGTGGTTGGACGCATTGATGACACTCATATTCCCATCATCACACTTTCTGAAAACAGATTATTGTGTGGGATTGAAGGACCACCACAGCTGTTAAATACATTTATTTACATTTTTTATGGTCATCTTTATTTCCTACAAATACTTTATTCTTTTTCCTGTTGGGTGTTAATATTCTTCCTCCATCTCCTCTTCATCTGTCAGTGGTGCTGGTGTTTGGCTGGCCTGAGTAAAAGTCAACTGTTTAATGTCATTACCCTGATTAATAAATGTAACAGGTGTGATCAGAGAACATTTCATTATGTGAAAAGAGCATAGACCCTTTTCACATTTCTGGGTTTTCCAAAGCTGAAGTCGTCATAGTCGGGTTAACTCTTATAGCGGTGAATGAGAGAATACATTAAATATATATTTTTTGTGTCCCCATTTGCTCAAATAGCAAAAGAAAAACTCCACAATAGTGATTTCACAACTTTCAAAAAGAGGGAAAAAATAGAGTGAGTTTGATAACGGAAGTGGAAAGAGAGAAATATAAATGCAGTAGTGGTAACTTGTTTTTTGTAATTTGATGCAAAAGTAATATAATACAAAGTATTAGTTATAAATGTACATACATTTAAACAAAATATATACAAAAAACGTTGAAGGATTTATGATATTGATGACTGTTAAAACACGTCATCACAGTGAAAAGGGTCTATGTGGGAAAAGCTGCTGCACATTGGACACTGAATGATGTTTATTTAAAATGTAAAACCCGTGAACATTTTATGCTTAAAGCTTTACCTGATTGAATTATGTTTTTATTTTAAATTTTTTGCTGCTGCCACATTCTTTTTTTGCCTTTTGGATACCATGAAAATTAAACTTAATTAAAATAATTAAGAATTAAACTTACATATTGACCCGGAAGTATGCAAACGTCTTTTTGTTGGGTGCTGTTGCCATGGTGAATCGTAATTTCGTAGCTCCATTGATCGTGGCTTTTCATAGTTGGAGTGCATGAGCTTAACTCAGAGTCAGTCTACTCAGAGTTGATTGAACTCCCTCAATTCAGCTGTTCTGAAACCCAAAACTCAGAGTTTCCCATCTCAGAGTAAGTCAACTCAGAGTTCAGGTTTAAACTCAGAGTTAGTTGAACCTCCTTTCTGAAACAGGCCCCTGCTGTCTGCGCTGTTCTATTTTGCTACTTCTATTGTTCATTAAAGAATTCCTTAATTAAGAATGCCTTTCATCCCTTCTTAATAAGGATATAACACATAGCATAGCACATCCTCTTGTTATTAGTTCGGGGAAATAAATCTAGTCATGAAATGAAAAGGTCCATGTCAAACTCTAAATTGTATGGAATTTATATATTTGATATCATGGTAACACTTGCATGAAGGTCTCATTTGTAAAGTCAATGTATTAACCAACATGAACTAACGTTAACCATGAGCAATACATTTGTTATTGTATATTATTTTAATCTTTGTCAATGTTAGTTAATAAAAATACTATACAGCTGTTCATTGTTTGTTCATGTTACTTGACACAGTGCATTAACTAATATAACATATACAACTTTTAATTTTAATAATGTAGTAAATGCTGAAATTAATATCAACTAAGATTAATAAATGCTGTAGAAGGGCAGTTTATTATTAGTTCATGTTAACAAATGTAGTTAACTAATGAAATCTTATTGTAAAATGTTACCTATTTCATGATAGCAAATACTTTCATACTTATAATACAGGTTTACAACATATACAACACAATTCCTCATAATTACCTGCTTGATTCTCACTGTTTTGTTTAGCAAAGTATATATATATATATATATATATATATATATATATATATATATATATATATATATATATATATATATATATATATATAGTAATATTCTCATAATTTCCCTGTTTTTGTTTGATGTGTTATGCATTCTATTTGTATCAATGTCTTTTCATAGAATGCCAAGGAAATATGGAATATTTTTAAGAATGGTTTTAGCCATATATTGAAAGCCAGTGGAGAACAAAATTGCCCCCCCCCCCCCCCTTTTTTTGTTAAAATATTTAAAAACACAACAGACAGACGCATACCGCTTTAAATACAGGTGATTTATGTCATAAATAAATGAATTTAAATTATGTAAAAAATACATTTGATTCATGTTATTTTTTTTGTGCCCTTTTTGGTCCTTCTGCCCCTGCCCCTGAGGAGGTCTGTGCACGCCACTGGTTTAGGGGCAGGGACAGTGTGTGTGTGTGTGTGTGTGTGTGTGTGATGGGTAGGTTTAGGGGTAGGGGCAGTGTAGGGGGATAGAATGAAACGGCGTTGATAAACACGCTAAAAAGCGATTATGTGTCTTGATAGCACGCAAAAATGGCATAGCGAATTGGCGTGTCATACATACGCTATTTCATGAGATCAGTCTGTTTATTCCCATTTCTCCCACACTTTTGCCATTCCTCACACACATCATCAACACATCTCTCCTCTCAGGCATTTTTCAGGCTCGGGTAACCCCACTGCTTAAAAAAAAACCACATTAAACACTTAACTTGTAGAAAGTTACAGACCTGTCTCTCTCATTGAAAGAGTTGTTTTCAACCAGGTATCGTCTTTCCATTCACATAACAACCAGCTGGATGATAACCAATCAGGTTTTAAAAGTGTCCTCTCAACCGATACTGGCTTGCTGTCGATTACGGAAGCTTTGCAGATTGCAAGAGCTACTGGGGCCAGTTGCATAGACACAAGACTGTGTTTTAAGAACTAGCCTGACTAACTAGCAGTTAACCAAGGGGTAATCAGTCTTTCTTTTCAGATTCAAATTAGACCAATCTACTATACCTTTTTATGTAACTGACTTGAAAAAATGGCCAAAAAATAGATGAACTTGTAAGAGTAGTCTAAGCAGTTAATGTAACCAGTCACTGATTCCAAATCATTAGTTCTCATTCGGATAAATCTATCTGCAGCTTTCGACACTGACTTTTGAAACTATGATTATAAGAAGTTTAGCATGATAAAATGCAACAAAAATTAAATGTAAGATTTGAGACTCATGTTGAGACACATGTAGTTTCTTTTTTTTTTCTATAATGATGCTGTTGATTATTCAGGATAGATAATTCCGAGCACAGTCCATTAGTTATCCTAAATGGTTGAAATGTTCTGTGAACTTTTGCACACTGACTTGGTTTCAAAGATAAGAGTTGTAAATTGGGAAAGGGCATGTTCTTTGAAACTAACTACGATTAGGACATGACTCACATGTCACTGCAGATAATGGTATTTGGTAGAAACTTGGATGTGATTTGAATCAGGGTTTCTGCTCCAATAATTCTGCTACGATAATTAAAAAATTGATCATTGAAATTGATCATTAAATCAGTGAGAGGCCATGTAGAAGAATACTATTTACCATAGTTTAATTTACCTTAAATGTTATTTGTGGCATTTGTAATGCAATGTTTATGAAAGTTTATTTCCTTATTGCTTTTATAAAACACTTAATGCATACTAAAAAATTATCAAGAATATAATCACACCCAAAAAAGTTTTTGGCCCTTTAAAGCCCTTTAGCCCTTTTATTGCTTATTATTTACATTTAGATTACATTGATCATATGTGTTTACACAATCTGTGAAAGATTAAACATATGTTACCCATAGCTAATGAAAAATCAGCTTAGAAACAAAACTTAAAAATAAACAAAACATCACAGTACTAGTTTGGTACTGTAGTAACAATCACATGAAAGAAAATCAATCAAGGTCTAAAAGCTGTGGTTGATGTTGGCTGATGCAATCAGTGAGTTCCATCAGTTCTATTGCTGACGGGCAAGTCTTGGGTGATGTTTATGAAACAACTTTTGCCTTTGGCCTGCCACACTGGCTGATGGAACTTTGGACCTTTTGCAACTCTGAATAGACCGGAGTATAAAAGATGCACGCCAGAGGATCACCGCCAGTCTCCGTTTGAAGGAAGACTCGCTTTAGTTTCAGGGCTTCTGAGCTTCTTCTGACCCAGCATGGGGAGTATGAAGCTCTGCCTATTGCTGCTGCTTGGCGCTTATGCCATAGCCCGTGAGTATAAAGTTCCTTTGCATTCTGGGGCATTAATGCTACAATCTACATGCACTGAAAATCTTTTATTTATTTTTCTTTGTCCTATGTATCCTATATTCAGTTTTTAGCATTTTATATTATTTCAAGGCTATTAATGTTATTAATGATAAAGTTGTTTGAAAGGTTAAATTCACCTTAATTTTATTTTTCAAAATCGAAATACATTATCTTTTAATGTTATGTTTAATGTAATTACATAATGACTTTCTCACCAGAACAAGAAATTGAGTCAAATTCTCATCCAGGATGTCACTGTAAGTATTTTTCTTTCTTTCTTTTTAATCCTTTAATTAAATTTGATTTGTATTCGAGATGTCTGAGTCACACATGTTAAAGTTCCCTATCATTTATCCTGACCTTTTACCTGTTGGACTCACTGTACCAATTGTTGTTGTCACTTACTTTGAACCCTCAATAAATGAGATCACTGTAACCTGGGCTACCATGTACTCTTTATCAACAACAGACAGTTCTTTAGTCAGGATATCAGTGTCCATATTTCTTATTGCTCATCTTGATTAGATAAAACAATGTAATATGTAATGCAATTTAATAAGTAATATTTTAAATAATAATCTGATGAATTGACCTCTAAGAAAAAGAAAGAAAAAGTCTACCATGTGCCATAAGACAAAATGTATATTCAGACATTATATTACATTTACATTCTATCAAAACAATCCACATTTTTTTAAATATATTTTGTTAATGAATATACAATTGTTCATTGTGTATTCATGTTAGTCACAGTTTAATAATTTTACTAATGTTAATACACCTTTTAATTTTAATATGTATTAGTAAAAGTTGAAAATAACAGTAACAACCTAATACATGCTGTAGAATTATTTTTCATTGTTAGTTCATGTTAACGAATGTACTCAATGTTAACAAAGGAAACCTTATTGTAAAGTGTTACCAAATGATTGTTTATCAGCGTGTGATTATTGTTTCAAATATATACTTTTTAAATTGATTTTGTATGTATTTTATTTACAGTATAACACTTGGTAACACTTACCTGGTAACACTTTACAATAAGGTTTCATTAGTTAACATTAGTTAATGTATTAACTAACATGAACTAACCATGAGCAGTACATTTGTTACTGTATAAGTTAATCTTTGTTAATGTTAGTTAATAAAAATACAGATGTTCATGGTTTGTTCATGTTAGTTCACAGTGCATTAACTAATGTTAACAAGATTTTAATAATGGATTATTAAATGTTGAAATTCACATTAACAAAGATAAATAAAGGCTTTATAAGTGCATTTCATAATTCATGTTAACTAATGTAGTTAACTAATGTTAACTAATGAAACCTTATTGTAAAGTGTTACTTACCGGAAACCTTACTGAAAGTGTTACCAAATTATTGTTTATCAGCGTGTGATTATTGTTTCAAATATATACTTTTTGAATTGACCTTGTATTTATTTTATTTACAGTATCTAAAAGATTTAAGATCTACAAAAAATATACATATCAGTATGAAGCAGAGATCCAAAACAGGGTTACTGGGACCTCTCCTGTCATGAATGGCCCCAAATTGTCCTGCAAGGTACATTGAAATTTGAGAAATCATGTTTAAATATACAATGATTATGTCTGATTATGTGACTATGTCTTTTCTGTTTTCCCCCTCCTCTTTTTCATTCTATAAAGATATTAACACTCTTTCATCCATAGGTTGAAATTGATGTGCCTTTGGCATGCAGCTTTGAACTCCGGACGAGTGAGTGCTCCCTAACTGAGGTGGTCGGAACAGATGCAAATGGAGCGCCCATCTATTCACCTGCTGCTGAGGCCCAACCCTTCCAATCTGCCATGGAAAAGTATGTTTAAGTTTCCCTTACCAGCCAGAAAATGAAAAATACTATACATTAGGGGAGAGCGGGGCACAACCTAACGTTTTTTGACTTTCTCA
The DNA here is from genome assembly GCF_949357685.1 of Gobio gobio. Lineage (NCBI taxonomy): Eukaryota > Metazoa > Chordata > Actinopteri > Cypriniformes > Gobionidae > Gobio > Gobio gobio. The sequence continues at coordinate 27,061,454 of NC_137105.1, forward strand.
GTTTGTGTAAATCCACTTGGGGTTCAGAGTATTTATTGTTTCCCACATTAATTGCACACATGTCTAGTACAATTATGTGGTTTTGTTTCGTTAATACAGTGTATACTTTTTTCTTGATTTACCAAAAAAGAATGAATGAAATGTGACAACATGCCCCATAGGTGGGGTACATTGTAACATGTGGCGGGGCACAATGTAACATGACCAAATAACAGCTTAAAATGTTACCTGATTTAATCAAAAAAATATACAAGACCAACTAAAATATTTTGTCAACAAAATACAATTATTAACTTTTTAAAATAAAATAATGGCATTTTTTTAATCATTAAAAATACAAGCATTTTTTAGTTTGACTACAAACGCATCGCTAAATACAGCTATACAACATAGTTCAAAACATAATAATAATTAATAATTTCATAACATTAACTCTCAGTCATTATTCACCCTTTTCTCATGGTTTCTCAAAAGAATTCATAAAAGTATAGAATATAATGGCATATTTCTAATAGGGGCTCATTGTAACGCAATGTTACAACGCACCCCACCTGCACAACTGGGATTTAAATCGCGACTCGTGTCTTCTGCTGTTTAGATCAGCATTAAAGAACGATCTCAACTGTTAAATAACAGATATAAGATTAAAATAATATCGGATTTGTCTTATTTTAAATAAACACAAAAAAAAAGAGATGAAAACTAAACTTAAGTAAGAAATTTACTTTTGCTGTGGTTAAATGCATGTTCAGTAATATCTTCCAGAGATTTTTAAATTTTGGCGCCATTTTTTCTCTAAATAATGTTGATATGGCAACTAGTAAATGCACTAAGTTTCGTCATTCTGGCATGTGTTACGTTGTGCCCCGCGCTCCCCTATTTACAATGCCCAAACAAACACTGACCTTTTAAATATTTTTTAGTTGCTTTTGGCAACAACAAGTAAAGTTTGTGTTTGTTGAAGCATTGTGAACTATACTTTGGTCTCCAGGTTATAATAAATTGATTTTAAAATTGACCAGAACCCCAACAAGTGATTCAACAGCCATTAATTCTCTTTGAACAGGAATGTACTAAAGTTTGTAGTTGAGGGTGAAACTGGTGTGAAACTCTATCCTGAGGGTGATGAAACCAACATTCTCAACTTCAAGAGGGGTATCATCTCTGCTCTGATTGTGCCTGTCATGGAGAAGGAGCAGAGCAAAGACATGGTACATAATACTTCTTCCTTAAAGGCACTAATCTGTAAAGGTATTAATTGCCTTTATTGTATGTTGAACTTGTTAGATTAATTGAATTTTTAAAATTTTTTGTTATGGACACCCATTTCATAACTGAGCAGAGAAGCAATGAATCTTCCTATCTGGAATAATAAATAGGCTTTATGCCATATATCACATGTACAAACAGGAAAACCGGTCGCATTGCATCAGCTTCTCGTAAAAAAAACGTGTTAACAACAGTATGAACTGATGCCGATATCTATGGACTATTAAGGTAATCAGCTAAACTAGCTAGTTATTTTTATTGTTGCTGTTTTATTTGATTTAAATATCTAAATGTTAGTGGGAAGAAGAAAAATAAAAACTATTTTAGATAATAATCTTCATATGCGATGAACATTGGTTATGCTTATCGTTGAAGAAGGCTCTATAAAACGGCTCTATATTTAATGAAGCACATACAAAATACCTAACCCAGAAGTGATGAGACCTGTTTTACAGAGTACGGAAGTTTGTTGCGCATAACCCCCATTCCAATGAACAACAAGGTAATCTTGAAGTACTTTGCTGATAGGAGACAATTTCATTATATCTATTACATTGCCACTATATCATCAATATCCATTACATTGCCACTATATCATCAATGACAGGTTTGAAACAATTATGTTAGTACTCTCAGGATTTGGTGAAAAGTGTTGAGGCTAGCTTTTGCATATTTGCTTAGTATAATTATTATTATAATTTTACATAAAACAAAGGCAGTAATTAAACAATATCCTTTCTCTATCATGCACCCAATCCCCACTACACCATTACTTAATTTAAAGCTGCAGTCTGTCTTAAATTCACAGCGGTAAGTTTGTTAAAAGGTGTTATAATTTGAGTGGTACTGGTAGCTTTCCGCGGGAAATGCAAGCTTCCATTGTTTGTCTTTGCGTCATTACGTCACATCTGTATACAAAGGAGTCCGGGCTAGTAAACAGTGACTGAAAGTAAGTGGGGATCTGTAAAAGTTTGTTGTAAGCCTGTACACAAACATTTATTTTTGCATTGATTTAGATTTCCTTATTTCATCTAGGTTACTGTCCATGGAATCTGTGCCACTGATGTCAAGGTCAATACCAAGGAAGATATTATCACTGATGTCACCATCACTAGGGACCTGTCAGGATGTGATACTTTCAAAACCCAAAGAAGCCACACCAGCCCTCTTGCCATCATCACTGGTTTGGTGAGACAATCAGTTTTTTTTTATAACACCCTCTGCTGGTTCAATCTTGCAATTATTGCCTCTTAGCTTTTTATTTGTAAATTAAATTAAATGCATTTGTTCCATTAATTTACCAATTACCAAATGTTTAAACAATTACTTAAAGATTAGGCAAGTTACCTCTAACCAATATTGACAAAAGAATTATATTATACAACAACAGGGGGAAAAAACGGTTCTCATATTTTTCAAAAAACAGATAATGTACTTACATTTATTTGTGTTTATCAACAGCAATACCCTCTGTCCAAGCTGATTGGCAGTACCCAGACCTGCAACTATAAGTTCGACAACCAAAAGAAGCACATGACCTCTGCCACGTGCACAGAGAAGCACATATTCCTTCCCTTCTCTTACCAGTGAGTGACACTGACATCATATCACTAGCTACATTTCCTAATGCACTGTACCTGCATAAGTGTACAACTGATTCATTTAAATGTATTTAATTTCCTTTGCAGGAATAAGTATGGTATCTCTTCTCTTGTGAAACAAATCCTAACTCTTCAGGAAACCAGCAAGATCAATGACAGAGTTTTTGATTACAGTGAGTATTCCCAGTTTAACTGTATCTCAAATAGATTACCACCACCCCCCATTCTGACTATGCAGCCTTGTACTCACATATCGTCCCGCTCTCTACAATACAGGTTCTACTAACCCCAAGGACTTGGTTCTAGAAGCAATAGATGATAAAGCCCCAGTCCAGACCTCAGAGGCTCTGCTGTTCTTCTTTAGGGAGCTTAAATCCGTGAACGACAAACCAGATCGCCAGCAAAGGGCCAACACATTCCAGAGTTTGGTATCTGAACTCCGTGGACTTGAGCATGAGGTTTTGCAGCAGACCATTACTCAGATGGTGGAGGAGGACAAGCTCTTGACCTGGCAGGCTTTGACTCAGTGTGGTACCCCAGAGTGTGGAAGTACCATGTTCAGTATCCTGAAGACCTTTGACGCTGATGCCATCGAGGTAGATGCTGCTGTCTATGCTCTAGGAATGATGCACAGCCCTACTGGCCTTTTGGTGAAAGACATATTGGAGATTGCCCAGACCAAGCAGAGCAAGCCAATAATGTATGCTCTCAGCAATGCTGTAAGGCGGTAAGCAAACTCTTTTTCCGTTTCTAGACCATTTACGTTCTTATTGAATCTTTCACTTCCAGCACAGAACATGCATTGATTTCCCATGCTTGGGGGGGATCCAAAAGGCTTTTGTCAGGATTTGCCCACTGTAACTGACAACATATAATATATCCCTTCAGGCACTTCCAAGCTGAACGTCAGCTCACCTCTGAGATTCTTGAGGTGTATAACTTCATTAACTCCATACTTGGTGCTGACTGTGCTGGCGAGAAAGATCTGACCTTCTTGACCCTAAGGGTGTGTGCTTGCACATCTATATTCCTGGACATTTTCACACTTGGAAAACAAATGATTGTTATTATTATAATTATTATAATCTGCCCTGTTTAGGTGATTGGAAACATGGGAGAGGCTATGGAAGCAGCTGATCCCAACATGAAGACCACCCTGCTTAAGTGCATGAGACAGCCTGCCACAACCCTATCCGTTCAGATGTCTGCCATCCAGGCTTTTAGACGTATGTCTGTGACTCCCGATGTAAGTATTGCTGTATTTTAACTATTTCTATTTCTTCAGAACCAATTGTGTGGAACTATCACAGTAAGACAAATCAACTTCACACATCAATCTTTTTCATGCTCAGGTCCGTTCCAACATTCAGAGAGTGGCCCTTTATGCCAAAGGTGCTGTTCAGAAGAGACTGGCTGCATATCTTATCTTGATGAAAAAGCCAGAGGCAAGCGACCTGGAGGTTGTGAAGAAGATCCTTACCCAGGACCAGAATGTGCAAGTCAAGTCCTTTGTGGCATCTCATGTCTACAACATTATTCATTCCAGGGATCCTGAAATTCAAGAGTATGTTTCTCAGTTTGTTTTATTTAGACTGCATTTAAAACATATCATTGCACATAATTTGCTATCTACAATTTCAGCTTGCTCTTTATCCTCTCCTTAACACATTTTTTTTTCTTCACAGGTTGGGCAAAAGAATAGTCAAGGTCATGCAGGATGATGAGGTGCTTACCCATGCAAACTACACTCAGCTTTCTCGTAACTATAAGATGGACACATTTATGCCAGGAAAGGATGTCATGGGCTCCAGCACGCAGGGAAGCATCATCTTTGATCCCAGCAGCCAGCTGCCCAGAGAGGTTATGCTGGAGACAACACTTAAAGCCTTCAGTTACAACCTTGACTTTATTGAGGTAGGAATCTTCATGTGATATGTACTTGTAATTAGTTAATTGTGAAACTATTATTATATGTTTTAATTATTTCTAATTGTTTGTTCCTATCCTTTATTTTTTTGTACTTGTTGCATACGCATGTGACATTTAGAATTTAAAAATTATTATTATTATTTTTTGGTCACCAAGTTTGGTATGGACGGCAAAGGATTTGAACCAACTGTTGAGACCCTCTTTGGAAGCAATGGCTTCTTCCCTGATACGATTTCCAAGGCAATGTACTGGGTTGGGGACAAAATGCCAAACAAAATCAATGAGTTTCTGCAAGAATGGGTTGACCCTCTGAGAACAGAAAAAACTAAGAGACAGGTACTGATATCCATTGCTTATTCCAACCCTAACAATGTGATTTCTTGCATGATTGAGTTTTTGATGCATTCATCTAAGACTAGATAATATCAGGTCCTACTCTTTGACAGGTTCCTGAGAACATTATAAGGGAAATGGTGCGCAATTTTAACAAGCTTGCAAAGGACCTGTTCAACCAGGACTCACCAGAGACCATGGCTTACTTAAGGATCATTGGGAATGAATTGGGATACATCAAGAGTACCAATGAACTGACAGCTATTGTTGATAGGATGGCCACATATATTCAGGCCCTCAAGTACTCACCTGCTTGGGTATGTATATACAATATGTTGCATTTTACATGCATATCATATGTATATATTAGCTCATATATTGGACAGCATATTGGTATTGTCAAGATTTGTTTTGTGATACTTGTTGAGAATTGTTGTCTTGTTGAGAATAGTTGTTTTTCAGGTGCTATACATGCAAAAATCATACATATTATTCCTGTGTCAATAGATTACAAAGGTATTAATGTCTGGAGATCAGAGCATCTTTGCTCACTACATCTTTATGGATAATGAGTTCTTCCTTCCAACTGCCTCTGGATTCCCCCTGAAATTTGCTCTGTCTGGGACTTTTGCACCTGGTGTTGAGGGTGGTCTTCGCATTGAGCCTGGCAGGGTATTACATTTTTCCCCTGATTACTATCTGTTTAATAGATAGATGGTTAATGTATTCAAATTTTACAAACTATGTTTCATCTTATTACTGTCCTGTTTATTAGCATTACACATGTTTCCCTGTTCTTTTCACAGCATGAACTGTCCTTTTCACCCTCCATGGCAGTAGAATTTGTCACCCGAATGGGAGTCCATATCCCCAAGTTTGTTGTCTCTGCTGTGGAAATGCACACTAATATGTTCCATGAAAGCTCTTTTAATGCCAAAATCACTAAGGGCGATGGTCAAATAAAGCTGTCTATCCCGGCACCTAAGGGTACAACTGAACTCTTCAGAGTCAGGTAGCTTTGTGCTATATATCTTGAAACATACTCCAATGCTTTATTTTAAATGTATAATCTTTATACATATAAAGAAAATATACATAGAGAAATGGCATCAGCTTTCAACAAATCTGGTCAAGTCAGCTGTTTAACAAAGACATAATGGGAAACCTCTTGTCATTTTTCACAAATAGCAACAAGCTAGTGATGGTGTCCAAAACCCAGGTCACACTTGTTCCTGACACAGGTGACAGGACGGCCATAGCGCACTGCAGCCCCCTTATCTCTGGAATCAATTACTGCACCACCATACTTAATTCTAGAGCTGAGAGAAATTCTCCATACTTTCCTCTCAGTGGAGAGTCCAAGTAAGAATCAAACTTTTTCCTTGCAAAAACACACTAAATCATTCATCTACTTCCATTTTCAACTCTTGTTAAACTAAAATGATTACTTTACGACAGTTTTGTTTTGGGTATCCAGCCCACTGGTGACATCACTGAGTACACTGCAACTATTGCCTACGAACTCTTGAACGAGGGCAAGGAAGGCCGCCAGAAAGTTGATTCTCTGAAAATGATTTTCGAAGCAGAAGGCATGTATACTTAACAACAGTGAATTTTAAATCATGACTAATTTGCTATATTAAATAAACCACATCTCTAAATTGTTCAAAGGTGGAGATTTAAAAAAAAATGGGTTTTAGGTTAATTACTTTTTTTCTTTTCTAATCCTAAGGTAATAAGCCCACAGAGGCATCCGCTACTATTAAGTACAACAGGAACAAGAATATTCTCACCACCGGCATTGCGATTCCAGACTATGATATTGAAGCTGGAATCAAAGTTGGTGTCACTGACAGTTTTGCCAAGGGAAAGAAGATCACCATTGATATCTCCAACAAAAATATTCACCAGTTATCCCTCATTGGTCGTGTAAAGTAAGTAGAGATCCAAATAACTTTTTAAAACCCTTGTTGATGGACAACCAAAATTCATATTTCCTTTCATCTAAAGACAAGTTTCTGCTAATAACAGGCTCGATACCATGAAAGATGGCTTGCTGGAAGCTCAGTTGATTGTGCCCTCACTTAACACTGAGGGCACTCTTACTGCCACCCTGAACTGTGTTGAAGATATAACCCTGGAACTCAAGAGTCACATCAAGCTCCCAGAGACCAACTCTGTGCAGACGATTACCTTCCAATATGGTATTGGATCCTGTCACTGTTTTTGCAAACTCTTGATTATTAATTTAAAATATGTATTGTATTAAATCAATCATCAATCAGTAAATATTTATTTTCTTATGTCAGATATAACAAGTGAAAATTTGCTTTTACAACAGCTAAAGATGAGATGAAGATGGAGATGAAGTCTGACATAGACTCCGAGATACAGAAGCTAATGCCTAATGCAGCACTTCTTCAAAGTCGTTTGGATCAGGTCTTTGGTGACATCATGGAACATAAAGTTGTCAAGACTGACATGAAGCTCCGTCACATTTATGCAAAACTCTGGGAGGTATGATTGTATGAAATTTCAATTTAAAACAGTATTCATAAAAAAAATTAAGGATGTTCATTCCACTTTGTTCATTAATTGTATAGGCTTACCACATTTGGATGGATAAAATTGCTTCTGATGTGCCCTACATTAAGACATTAAGAGAGAACATTCCTGAGTTGGTTATTCCATCTATGCCTGAGAGGGTGTTCATGAACAGGTAAGATTAATGCTAACTTTTTTTACTCTACATAATCCAACTACAAAGGTACATATCCATTCACTTCCAAATCATTTGTATTCACTTTACAGTGAGAGCATTTTCAAATACAAGTTCAACAAAGATCGTGTCACTTTCACCATTCCTTTGCCTCTTGGTGGAAAGACATCTGAGGACCTGAAAATCCCTCCCACTATAGCCACCCCCGACCTAACTATGCCTCAAATTGGTCTAATGCTGCCCTCTAAAGAGTTCAGTCTACCAACCTTCTCCATCCCCTCAAGCTATGATCTATCAATGCCTCTTCTCGGAATGGTAGAGGTATCTGCAAAAGTGAGCACTAACTTTTATGATATAGAGGCGGTTTTCTCTGGTGGCAACAACACTGTCAATAAGTCTAGCTACATTGCAGGCTACAAAGTTGTTGCTAACAGCCCTTTGGAACTTCTTGCCTTTACTGTGGAAGGTAAACACATGCATACTGTACATGCATTATACATGATACATGATTTTAGTTTATTGATATTGGTCTTGTAAAAAAAAAATTCTATAATTTCTTTAATTTCAATATCTGTTACATGCAGGATCTGCACAAACTGCTGGCATCTCAGAGGACACTGCGAAGTTTGACATAATTTCTTCCCTGAAGCATAAGCTCTTAGATGCAAATGTGAGCCTACTGGAAACAGCCAAAATCACAGATGCAGTGAAAACAACAGGAAATTACAAGATTGAAGCCTTCAGCCCTCTGGGTATGCAGATGTCCATGATATACATAACCCAGGCTTTAGTCTCTTCTGAAATCTCAGGTGATGGCAGTTTAGATGGATCGCTAAAAGTAGGATCAATGTCTGCTAGCACCACTGCCACCCAAACCTTTATACTTCAACCCAAAAACAGAGAGGCAAAAGCTGAATCCACTTTCATGGTCAGATGTCCCATTCTCCAAATCAAAAACAAGATGAAAGCTGCAGCAGTCAACGGAGAACTTTTATTTGAGTCGAACACTGATATAGAGAATGACCCAGTCCATCACACCACCAAGTTCAACATTGAACTGAAAGATGCTCAGTTTACCATTATGTCTGATTCTGTCACCAAAGCTAATGAGCAAAAGCTTCAAAATCAAGTAGACTTCACAGCAACCACGAAGGAAGTCACTCTCAGGATAGAGTCCCAGGCTGAAGACAACACAAACCGAGCTTTCTCCCAGCTTGCTGGATCCCTGAACACCCAGGGACTGGAGCTTAATACTGATGTCACTATCAGCTTTGCTGCCAACCGTGCCTCCAACAAGGGCACCCTGTCATTCACCAAAGACGGCCTGAGCACTAGCTGTACCACCAATGCTCAGGTCAGCTCTCTGAACTTTGAAAACATTTTCCATGGTGGCATTACAACCACTGGTGCTGCAATGTCTGTCTCTACCAAGGGAACAGTCCATGAGAACAGTGCTGAACTCAAAGTTGAGGGAAGACTTTCAAGCTCAGAGGTATACCTAAACAGTATGTATGAGGGTGACATTTTCAACGTCAACACTAGAAACAGAATCAATTTCAAGTTGAATGAAGATGGCCTGAACCTCTCTAACAACTTAATTGCATCACATCAGGAGATGAAAATAGAAAACACAGACTCTCTGATACTTACCCTCAAATCTCTGGCCATCCGCTCTGAGTCTGACAGTTTTCTGAATGAGAACAACTTCTACAAGCACAACATTGTAGTAGACATACATGACTTTACAGCATCTTTAAATGTCAACAATGAACTTAAAGTCATTGGTGTCAACTTTATCAATGATGCCCAGGTGATGGCAAAGCCCTACAGGATGGAAGTTACTGGAACTCTGAAAGGGGCATTTGGTGAAGAGGAACTCAGACATAAATATGAGATCACCTATGTTGACCTGACAGCCACTGCAAAATGCAGCACCAATGGAAAACTCTTGGGCAATCAAATGACTCAGAGCTCTGAGTTTGAGATTGTTGGATTTTCAACAAAGTTCAGCAATGATGTGCGCTTCATCTCTCCCTCTCTTCGTCTGGAGAGCAACATCCTCACTAAAGCAAAACCTTTTAGTGTGAATGTTGAGACCTCCTTCAACTCTGATGGAGCGCTCAACCTGTATGGAAAACACAGTGGCCAGGTGAAAAGCATGCTGCTCATTCAAGCTGAACCTACGTCTTACTCACACCAGCATGAATTCAAGGCCTCAACCTCTCATCAGTTGAACAATGGAAACTCCATTGAAACTAACTTCCAGCATAAAATAACCAGCGCTATCACCCCTCAGCAGCAGAATTTTAACATGAATATGAAGTCTACGCTGAATGACCATGCCGTTGACCACTCCCTGGAACTTTTCAACACTCCAAAGAACATAGGTATTGCACTGAAAGGCACCGTGTCCACCAACCTCTTGAACAAAGCAAATGATAATCAGGAATTTGCTATCACAAGTGCTCTGCAATATGAGAAGAACAGTGATAGTCATTTTATTTCCCTGCCTTTCATTGAGAAGCTGCCTGTTCTCATAAGGGAGGTTAAAAGTGCAATGCTCACCATGAAAGATCGTAGCATTGACCTGCTTCATGGCATTGATGATAAATATGACATTGACAGCAAAGGAACTGAACTTTCACAGGTAATTGAACATTTTGATGTAGATATGTTCTTGGATGATGTGAGACTTTTCGCCTCCTACATAGTAACGGGAATGGGCAAAAATCTGCAAACTGTAAGGAACTTGATTGAGAGTTTGGACCGAAGAACTGGCATTATCACCAAGATAAATAAAATCTTCAGCAAAATTGATGAGGTCTTGGCAGAATATGAGATTGAGGCAACGGTCGAGAAAATCCTTGATGATGCTGTGGATTTAATGAAACAATATGAGCTAAGGGAAATTATGCAATCAGCTACAAGTTACCTAAACTCTCTTGACATAAAACCAGTGGTTGAAAGAATCTTTGGACAGATTAATGAGCTGACAAAACAACTAAATACCAAAGTCAATGAAATGATTGCTTATGATTTTGACAGCTTGGCTGATGAAGTAAAGCAGATTGCCACTGACCTCATTAGAGTCCCCTGCTTTGGAATGCTACATGGTGAGATTGAGATCAAATCCTCCGAGCACACTCTGAAGACCAACGCTGAACTCAAAAACTCAACAGACAAGATCACAGCTAACCTGAATTCTCAGTTTCAGACTCCCATTGATCTCCTGGCCTATACCTTTGATGCCACTGCTCACCTTAACATCCCTAGAATGAAAGAGCTGTCCTTGACTGAGACAGTGAAAGCCAATCACATGGCTTTCTCCCTTGATCACCAGGGAATCATGTCCATCAATGACGTTTTTGCCCAGTTATCTTCCAAGACCACAGCTAAGGCAACCACAGAACCATACACTGCTGACTTAGTGAACAATGTATTTCTGAGCACAGAGGATGGCTTCTCGTGTACTTTTGATACCTCTTACATCCACATTGTGAACATGCCATTGGCCAACATCTTCAGTGAAGCTACAATGACCCAAAAAGCTTCTGCTCAGCTGGAATCTGGCATATTCACTCTCACCCTTGGAAATGATGGCAAAGGAAAATACTCTATCCTTGATTATTCTGATGAAGGAACCCATCAGAGTAACTTGGAGATTGTGATAAATGTGGAGTCCATAAAACTGATCTTTAATGGTGACACTGAGAGTAGTCTTCTCAAGATGAAGCAGAAAGTGGATGCTGAGACTGGTGGTTTGACTCAGATTAAGTTTAATGTACATGCAGAAACAGAAACCCCCTTCATCAAAAGAAGCATTGCAGCAGTGAAAGGGCAGATTTGTGTGAAGGAACTCATGTTTGAGCTGAGTGGGTCTCATGATGCTGAACTGATTGGCAAAGTTGAAGGCACCATTACTAACTCAATTAACATCAAGGCTGTGCCTTTTGAAATGATCTTTGACACCAAGAACAAGGAAAGCACAAAGCTGATGCTTCCCTTTAAGTTGTCCAGTAAAGTTGATTTACAAAATGATATAACTTTAACTCTGAGTCCCTCTGTGCAACAGGGCAGCTGGACCGGTCTTGCTAGGTTCAATCAATATAAATACTCTCATTATATCAGTATGGCTAATGGCGAGAAGGAAATTCAGATCTCTGCATCAGTCAATGGTGAGGCTGACTTTAATATGCTGACCTTGCCAATTAACATTCCTAAATTGACTATCCCATTCATTAACAAGGAAACATTGCATGTAGAGAAATTTTCTTTATGGGAGGACACAGGTCTTAAAACAATCTTGATCACACCTCAGCAGACCTTTGATATGGATGCAAAGCTTAGGTATGTGAAGAACCATGAGATGTTCAACATGCAGCCAGCCCTCAATTCTGTTATTAGGAAAATTGAAATACCCATTTTCGCAACTGCCAAAATCTCATCTGATATATACGAATGTCCTTATTTGGCTAAGATCCCTCTTCCCAGTATAAAGGACTCAATTATGATCCCTGTCATTGGAGACCTGACCTATGACTTGTCTGTGAAAACTGCTATGATCACCATAAATACAAAGGCTGAGATCCTCAATCAGGAGGAATTTGCTGCCCACTTTGAAACTAAGGCTATGTCTGAGTTTGGTGTTTTTAATGGCAAAACCAGTGGCTCTGTCACCTTTAGCATGAATTCAGGGATGAAATTGTTTACCAATCTGATTGTGGAACATCAATATTTTGAGAACAACTATAATGGACTTCTTGAGGCCAACACCGTATCGAAGGCTGTCATTTCAAATGCTGCCAAAGTCAATCTGCCAGATGGGAAATTTGTGCTTTACCACAAATTAACTGGAAATGCAGAAGAAGGTCTTACGGTCTCTGTATCTTCCCCATCTGCTGGACTCCTTGGTCTTCAGCTACAGAGCAAGAACTTATCCCACCATACAGGAAGACTTTTTGTTGCAAACCTAGTAAGCATCTGTTTATCATTTCAGAATATAACAATTTATTATACATTAAGTGTATCTTTCATATCAATCAATTGTTGATATCTTAATAATACTTTGAACGTTCAATTACAAGTTGACATGATTATAATATTTTCTGTTTCTTTATTACAGTCTGAGGATAATGTGGACATTCTGAAGGTTGACATTGCGATAAAGAACTCAAACAGACTGAGCTTCCAGACACAGTGGAACAAGGAGCTCCCTAGTCAAATTCTTTTGTGGCTGAAGGAGAAAGTTGCTTCATTAAAGGATTTGAAAGACACCATAACATATTACATTACTGCAGTTTACAATGGCATCAGCGAGAAGTATGAGAAGCTAGAGAGTACCATTGATCACATCAAGGATCAAGGTAAAGTCATGTACAAGAGGATAGCTGAAAAGATTGCTGCTGCGGACCTCACAGGAATCAGCAGTAAGATTTCAGACAACATTGTAATGATCCTAAGAGCATACCAGAACAATATTCAAACCCTGCTGGAAGCAGCCATTTCATTTATGAGGGACACCCAGTTCCAGCTTCCTGGACACATTGAGAAACTCTCTGGACTTGAGGTCTACAATAAAATCAGTGTCTTCATTTTTGATGTCATCGAGGAGGCCATCACAAGGGTGCCAGATATCTTTACCTCATATGCTAAAGCTGTTATTGAACATATTAGAGAAGTAGAAGTCATAATTCCTGGGTCTACCCATATTATCACTGGAAGAGATGTGTTGGATGACATCCATGTTGCATTTCAGAAGATCCAAAGCCAATTGATCACTATTGTGAAGGATCTAAGAGAATTAAGCTTTGAGACCATTGTGCAGAAATTGTCTGAAATCCTCAAATTAAGTGTGGAGAAAGCAGAGGAACTCCTTAACACTATCAAATTTCAAGATCTTGACAAGCTCTCATCCTGGATCTCTAAAGTCTTCTCTGATGCTGTCAATTCCAATATCCTAAGTGAAATAACTGAGCAGGTTGAGAAGTCCAGGGCAATTATTGAGGACTATTATAAAACTGTCAAAGCCAAGGCCCAGGACATTTTTGCTGAGATGACCACTGAGCAACTAAATGAAGACATCCAAGCTTGGATTGAATCTATAATGAACCGGCTGGAAGTTCTCGTGAAACAAATTACTGAGACCCTCAAAGATGCCATCAAGAACATCCAGTTTTATGTCAGAGTAAGTGACACAGAGATGGACATTGACATTCCTATTCCATTCATATGGGATTTCTTCAGTAGAATGATTTCTCATCCTTGTATTAAGACACTAATTATCTAAATTCTTTGCCAAGATAAATTATCAAGATTGCCTCATTATAAGTGTTATGCCCACAAAAGATTTAATCCGTGCTGCTTTGGTTCCCTCTTTTTTTTGTAAGTGACTAATTTAGAATATTATTCTTTAAATTAAATAGCTGAATGTTACAATCTGTCTTGTTTTATTTAATAAGAAATGACAGTGAATTATCAATAAAAAAAAACATTTGTACTGCATAAGGTGTTGTGTGTTGTATATAATCAGTTACTGATCTCCACTTTAAGACACTTGCATTGCATTTTCTTATATTCAGGTGTTGTTTTTATTCATTCTTTAGTATGTGCATCTTCATTTTCTGTATGTCATAGGTTGACCATAAACTCGCCACTGGGTGTCACTAAACAGCAAGGGAAAACAGATAAGATTTAAGATGCACTTCAGTTAAATTTTGGAGAAAAGGTAACACTGATTAGATATTCCACAGATACAAGTCTAGAAATATTACAAATCAAACTGTAAGTAAAGTGTTCACTCATTTTGTTTGTCAATTTTGTTGCTCAACATTTAAATAGCCTGGTTTAGTGTTCACTGTTGGCTAGTCTTGCAGCAGGCTATCTGAGATCCTCTGTAATTAAAACTATATTAAAAACGTGAATGGTCTTACAATACCCTTTACAATAAGGTTCCTTTTGTATAGGGTTTGTAAAGATGTTTATTAATGACTAATAACTCATTTAAAATTGCATTTTATATGCGTTGATAAGTTATAACTGCATGAATAAAAAGGGTGACTTTAGTATGATGTATACCTGCCAAATAGTGAGCCATTTCTAACTCAAATGTTATAAATATAATTATTCATACATATTTCACTCAAAACCAGATTCCTGATTTATTTCATGATGCTGCAAAAACTGACTATTATAGTAAAACTGAAGGGTGTTGTGTTTTTGGTTTTGTTGCTTACCAGAAGCTCTCTTTTCGCTTTTTGTTCTTGATTTATAAACATTTATAATCACTTTAAATGCAACGTGGTCACCTATGAACCATTTATTTCATAAAAATAAATGTTATACATATTAGTTATATATGTTAGTAACATGTGAATGTGAATCTTAATGCGAAGTGGACACATGCTAATTATTTAAGCTTGTGCTGTATGGTGAATAAGTCACGGGACTCACGGCTGAAGGACGTTGTTAGGCATGACATTATTCAATACATAATATTTTATTTTCGTCTGTTAGTGATTGTGATTTTCGACTTCAGTGAAAGTTATATTATTACGCTATTAAATGGTGGCATAGTCAGTAGCAAAGACTTATATATTGAAAGGGACTGAAACAAGGTTGTAAACAAGGACGTTATTTTTTCTATAAAGGTAGGATAAGCTTTTTACAGAGAGGCTAGCAATAGTGAGCTAGCTTTGAAAGCATAAGATCCCACTCTCTCTTCAGAGCATCTCCAAAGCCATGCCACCTTCAAAACACATGAACACATACAGCAGGGAGCAATCAAAAGCGTCACAAGAAAAAAGCATTATGTAATTTGTTACATTTATACAGCAATTTTTTTAGGTACTGTGGCAGGGTGAAGAATCACGCAACACTGCGGCTGATGAAAAGCCCCCGGAGGGTGGTTTTATTGTGGACAAGTGAACAAACGTTAAAAGTGACAAAGGTGCTGGTGCACTGTGCTTCCTTCTCCCGTGCCGTGAGACTTGCAGTGACGTCAGTGTGGCGGTGTGGCCGGAGCATCACAGGCTGCTGTCTGGGTGAGAGAGAGAGAGAAAGGTTAGCGTTTCCTTGCATGGAGTGTTGTGCTCAAACTGGAGTCCCGTGGTGCTGTGCTTTATGCTGGGTGGTGATCACCTGCAGCTGTGACGGTCCGGCCCGTGCTGAGTGCGTGCAGGTGATCCTTGTTTGTTTCCAGGGTGACGCTGACGAAAGCTCGGGAGACTTGTCACAGTACATACAGAAGGAAGGAATCTCCTCAACCACCACTGATGTGCAGCATCCACCTGGATGATGCGACGGCAGCCATATTGCGTTAGAACGGCCACCAGCTGATTGGTGAAGAGGAGACAGATTGATGAAGCCAATCAGGATAGGGGGATGATTAAGAGGCCAATGGGTAAATTTGGCCAGGATGCCGGGGTTACACCCCTATGTACAGCATAACTACCTCATGTCTCAAAGCACATAACATTACATTAATAATGAACATAAACAACTTAAAAAGCACTGACCACCTGTACCACCTGACTGCTGCAGATTTTTTTTTGGCGTTGATAGTGTTGCCATTGAAACGCATGCATTCGAGTCATGCTCTGAGTATAACGTTACAGGTAATTACTGTAGTTATGGTGTGAACACAGCATAAGCTCGTTGTTTTGGTTCAGGAGGAAATGTAAAGGGCTAGTGGCTACTGTTTCGGTTGCGGTGCTTGCACTGACGTCTGTCTAACTGCATAGCCAACCCCCAAATAAAACTATAAAAACTATTATTATTTTTTAATAAAACTTTACTTGCTTTTACTGCAAGAATTCACTGTAATGTCATCATATGTGATAATTATTATTTAATTATTATTTACAGTATTAACAGATTTACTGTTTGTTATTCCAGAATATTAATAATAGCCTATTAGGCCTATAAGTCCTGTATAGATTCAGTCTTCCACATATTCTGTAGCTTATATAAACAAAAGATTTTAATGCATTTAAGCACTGACATCGCAAGGCAAACTGCACCTTATCTTGTATTTTGAGTATTTTGTGAGGCAGAAGTTGTTCTTTGTTCAGAGTTCAGAGTTCGTCGATCTGTAAAAGTCAATTTAACAGAAGGATGAAAATGTATAATGTATGATGTGTGCGGAAGCCACATCATTCCCGGAGGGAGGTACCATGTGGAGAATACACGTATGGACTGGCCTTGGGCAGTGCAACATACGGGAGTCCCAGGGGTGGCCCCGGCCAATGCAGGTGGGGGAACAGCACCGTACTGAGACGGCACAGAAAGCTCTGCCGAGGGAAAGACACAAGCTCGCCATAGGGAGCTGTACTGTGGAAGAATACACACATGGGACCGACGTGGGGGTCACAACATATGGAACCCAGCCTAACACAAGATCCATCAATGCATACGAGTGTTAGACCTGGTGTCAGATGCTCAGCCACATCCGACTGCCGGAGGACTCAACAGGGTTTGCCGTTTCTGGGGAACTCGACTGGAGCATATAAGCGCACGTATCTGTTCCATGGGGAAGGGAATGGCGCAGCCAGCCGACAATAGAACGGGCACTTCTGTGTTACTGGCTGTGGGAAGCGAGCACAGGGGAAGCTACCGGCTCTACACGGAGGCTATAGAATCTAGCAAGCGTGTTAGGTGTCGCCCAGCCCGCAGCTCTACAAATATCTGTCAGCGAAGCGCCACGAACCAATGCCCAGGAAGAAGCTACACCCCTGGTGGAGTGGGCTCTTAACCCGAGTGGGCAGGGCATGTCTTGGGTTTCATACGCCAAGACGATGGCATCCACTATCCAGTGGGCCATCCTCTGCTTGGAGACAGCCTTTCCCTTCTGTTGTCCTCCGTAACAGATGAAGAGCTGCTATGAGGTCCTGAAGCTTTGCGTTCTTATCACGTAAGTCCGCCGGGCGCGGACTGGACAGAGAAAAGCTAGGGCTGAATCTGCCTCCTCCGAAGGCAGCGCTTGCAGGCTCACTACCTGGTCCCGGAAGGGAGTGGTGGGAACCTTGGTCACGTTGATGCGTTAATCATCCTTTCATCCCTTGGGTTTTGTTTTTAACAAGACATTTTTTATCTATGGATACAAGTATTCAAGAGCGCACCGACAGCAGTGTACTGTAGAAAATGTCATAATCGGACAAACCAAATTATCAGTTTCGATGTCTTGTAGACTGGCTGCTGAAGGGGCAAAATATAAATGTTTTTCAGCCATTTACTGCTCTGGTTGAATCCCAAATAAGAGTGGAGAATAAATTATTTAATACAATAAATAACTTGCTTAAGTTTAAATGGTGTGCAAATGGAGCTTTACTGTCACTTTATGAGGATGGTGTGTGTGTGTGTGTGTGTGTGTGTGTGTGTGTGTGTGTGTGTGTGTGTGTGTGTGTGTGTGTGTGTGTGTGTGTGTGTGTGTGTGTGTGTGTGTGTGTGTGTGTGTGTGTGTGTGTGTGTGTGAGTGTGTGTGTGTGTGTGTGTGTCAAATACTTAAAGATAAATACTTATGGATTTACAAAATTTTGAGCAGCAAATTATAACTTCTCACTCATTTGAAAGTGATGTATGATAATATATTTATCTAAATATAAATGGTCATAGTTGCACCATTTGCTGCACTAAATGAAGCATATTCAAACGAGAACATATAAGTCAAATCTCATACAGAGTGAGATTCTGATTGAACATTTTTTTTTTTTTTTTTTTAAATCTAAACGGTGGGAGAGAGTTGTTATTTCATTGTCTGAAACATTACTTTACTATAGGAATAATAGTTTTATCTTCAAAATAGATTCTGCATTTACCTTTTTAAAGAGAGACTTTGACTTTTAAACCTCTTTTAATCAAACAACTAGTTAAAAACAATTATTTACACCACACAAAAAAAATAAAAAAAATAATAATAATATCAAAATCACAATTTTACCAATTAAACCATAACTCTCCAAAAACATCCCTCACCACAAGAGCATTTTTCACACTCCACCTTGCATAAAAAAACCCATATTATTTGTTAATTTAGAATATGCATATTCTACAGCAACCCTGTACTTTACTAATGATTTAAACATGCCAACCAAATCAAGATTTTTCCCCTCATTTTTACATGTGCGGGACTTTAAAATTGCCAACTTTGCCTGCCCTAGCAGAAAATTCCCCAGCGTGCACTGTGCTTTCCATTCTTTCTTGTATTTCAAGCCCAAAATAAACAGATTTTTAGTAAACATAAACCCAAGTTCAGTAAATATTTTTTCAAACAAGGGAGTTAATCTGAAACAATCCGAGAAAAAATGAAAAACAGTATCAGAAACATTACAAAAAGGACATGTACATGAAACCGTTACATTAAATTTATATTTTTGCAAATATTCAGTTAGTCATAGCGCCACCTGCTGACAACAGGAAATGGCATGCTTTATACTATAATTCACTCCCAGAAACACTTTTAAATATGCCATGAAATCCCAAACATGCTAGAAACACAAGAAATCTTGCAACACGTGGATACGTGCTACTGTATGTGATTTACGCCATTAAACAGGAAGTTGTTGTAACTCAGGTATACAATGTCCGATCTGCCTCAAACTTCACATGTTTGATAATAGTCCTGACCTGAAGACTCTACATGGCAATATTCAGTTATAGTCTAAGCACCACCTGCTGGCAGAAGGAAGTGTGGCACATTGAAGTGAGTTTGCCATATTTGTCCTATATTGACCCGCTTAAATGCATGTCGCCCACTATTCACTGTTTTCCTGAGGCCACCGGGTGGCGGTGCATGTGCGAGGGCCCTTTCATCGCTGCTAGCAGCTTTAATTAGGGCCCAAGCCCTGAAAGGTGCTCAGAGCCCTATTGTTCTTCCTCAGATTATTATTAGGGCCCAAGCCCTGAAAGGGCGCAGAGCCCTATTGTTTTTCTTAAGATTATTATTAGGGGCCCAAACCCTGAAAGGGCGCAGAGCCCTATTGTTTTCTTTAGGATTATTAGGGCCCAAGCCCTGAAAGGGCGCAGAGCCCTATTGTTCCCCTAAAGATTATGAGGGCCCAAGCCCTGAAAGGGCGCAGAGCCCTATTGTTCTTCCTCAGATTATTTAGGGCCCAAGCCCTGAAAGGGCGCAGAGCCCTATTGTTTTCTTTAGGATTATTAGGGCCCAAGCCCTGAAAGGGCGCAGAGCCCTATTGTTCTTCCTCAGATTATTAGGGCCCAAGCCCTGAAAGGGCGCAGAGCCCTATTGTTCCCCTAAAGATTATTCTTTTTTTTTTTTTTTAGGGCTCAAGCCTGAAAGGGCGCAGAGCCCTATTGTTCTTCCTCAGATTATTCTTTTTTAAAAAAATTTAGGGCCCAAGCCCTAAAAGGGCGCAGAGCCCTATTGTTCTTCCTCAGATTATTATTTTTAGGGCCCAAGCCCAAAGGGCGCAGAGCCCTATTGTTCTTCCTCAGATTATTCTTTGTTTTTAGGGCCCAAGCCTGAAAGGGCGCAGAGCCCTATTGTTTTCGTTAGGATTATTAGGGCTCAAGCCTGAAAGGGCGCAGAGCCCTATTGTTCTTCCTCAGATTATTCTTTTTTTTATTAGGGCCCAAGCCCAAAGGGCGCAGAGCCCTATTGTTCTTCCTCTGTTTCTTATTAGGGCTCAAGCCTGAAAGGGCGCAGAGCCCTATTGTTCTTCCTCAGATTATTAGGGCCCAAGCCCAAAGGGCACAGAGCCCTATTGTTCTTCCTCAGATTATTCTTTTTTTTATTAGGGCCCAAGCCCTGAAAGGGCGCAGAGCCCTATTGTTCTTCCTCTGTTTCTTATTATTAGGGCCCAAGCCCAAAGGGCGCAGAGCCCTATTGTTCCCCTAAGGATTATTAGGGCTCAAGCCTGAAAGGGCGCAGAGCCCTATTGTTTTCCTTAGGATTATTATTATTAGGGCCCGAGCACCGATGGTGTGAGGACCCTATTGGATTTCGAAAGTTTATTAGGGCCCAAGCCCTGAAAGGGCGCAGAGCCCTATTGTTCTTCCTCAGATTATTAGGGCCCAAGCCCTGAAAGGGCGCAGAGCCCTATTGTTCTTCCTCTGTTTCTTATTATTAGGGCCCAAGCCCAAAGGGCGCAGAGCCCTATTGTTCTTCCTCAGATTATTCTTTGTTTTTTAGGGCCCAAGCCCTGAAAGGGCGCAGAGCCCTATTGTTCTTCCTCTGTTTCTTATTAGGGCCCAAGCCCAAAGGGCGCAGAGCCCTATTGTTCTTCCTCAGATTATTCTTTGTTTTTTAGGGCCCAAGCCCAAAGGGCGCAGAGCCCTATTGTTCTTCCTCAGATTATTTAGGGCCCAAGCCCAAAGGGCGCAGAGCCCTATTGTTCTTCCTCAGATTATTCTTTGTTTTTTTATTTTTTTATTAGGGCCCAAGCCCAAAGGGCGCAGAGCCCTATTGTTCTTCCTCAGATTATTAGGGCCCAAGCCCAAAGGGCGCAGAGCCCTATTGTTCTTCCTCAGATTATTCTTTGTTTTTTTTTTTTTTTTTTTTTTTTTCGACTTCTCGGGTACTTTTGGGGCACTTAACATGCTCGAAAACTCTTGAAACTTCGCACGGGCGTCGGAATGCGCGGCCATCAGAGCCGGGCTGAAGCTGGTACCCGGGCGTGGCAGGGGGGCTCGACAGCGCCCCCTAAAGTGGGGTCTGAAAACTTGGTCCATATATCAAACACACTTGCACGTACATGTATGAAACTCGGTACACATTTAGATCTCATCGGGCCGAACAACTTTCGTGCTCATAGTTATGCGTCAGCCCTACAGGAAGTGAGCGATTATGGGTTGTTCGGAAAACGCATGCTCTGGAATTTAATATACTCCTCCGAGGCCATTGTTTCGATCATTGCCAAACTCGGTCAGCATGAAGAGAACATATCCAGGATGCTAAATTGCGAGCGGATTTTTGATATCTCAAATGGTCTGGCCGTGGCGAAGCAACGAATTTATGGCGAGAAAAGGAAAACAGGAAGTGTGTTATAACTTGTGCAAACATTGACTGGTTTGGATGAAACTTCAGCTGTGTGTTTGTTGTAAGAAGCCGATCACATGGATATGACTTTTGTGAGTCAAAGTTATAGCGCCACCAACTGGCAGCAGGAAGTGTGTCACTTTCAAAAATGCTTTGAATCACCATCTTATTTTGACCCGATTTATTTCAAACTTCATCAGTATAATGTGAAAACATGACAGATAGAGACGTATGAAATGGATTCCTGAAATTTCAAATACTGTTGCCATGGCAACGTGTCAAAGTTTAATAATCTTTTGGCTGTTCTGAGGCTCTTAGCATGCTTGAAATTGCTTGAAACTGCTTGAAACTCAACACACACATCAGAGATGTCAGTCAGTACACATGGACAAAGCCTCAGAAACGGGCGGGGATGAGGGGCTCTCTAGCGCCACCTTTTGACAAAAGTGGGGGGGTTAGTTTTATCTTCAGTCACCAAACTCGGTACATATATTGTTCTCTTCGAGCCGGACAACTTTCTAATTTACAGTCATTAGCTCCGACCAACGGGAAGTCAGATATTTTGGTTTGAAGGTGAATATTTATGTAATTCAGGGTCTGAGTTTTTACGTTCTCCTCGTAGGCGATTTATTCAATCTCCACCAAACTCGGTCAACATGAAACAAAGATACGGAAGATGCTAAAATGCGAACGAATATTGGATATCTCAAACGGTGTTGCCATGGCGAGGGATTAAATAAGGACAAAAAAAGGGGAACAGAAATTGTCTCATATCTTGTAAAATAATATTTTGATTTAAATTAAATTAAGATTGTATGTTTGGTAATTGAACTTAGATTAATTTAAAATGACTGTACTATTTTTCAGATGAATATATATATATTTTATAAATATTTATTTGTATAATGTATTGTGCCCGTGTGTGCTGCCCTTCCCTCAATGAACACAAGATGGCAGCATTGTGTTAGTTTTGAAGCAGGATAAAAAAAAAACTTGTTTCTCTCTCTCTCTCTCTCTCTCTCTCTCTCTCTCTCTCTCTCTCTCTCTCTCTCTCTCTCTCTCTCTCTCTCTCTCTCTCTCTCTCTCTCTCTCTGTGTGTGTGTGTGTGTGTGTGTGTGTGTGTGTGTGTGTGTGTGTGTGTGTGTGTGTGTGTGTGTGTGTGTGTGTGTGTGTGTGTGTGTGTGCTTCTGTGATTTCTGAGGACATACATTTGTAGACATTTCATGTGTCCCCGTACATATATTGTTCTCTTCGAGCCGGACAACTTTCTAATTTAACTAATCTAATTTAACTAATTTAAAACTTTCTAATTTTAAATAAAAACGTCATGTGCTGTGTTTGCCAAGATCACGTATGATGCATATGCAGGGTATATGCAGGAATCCTGAAGTAAATTTTAATACCTTTTTAAGACTTTTTTAAGACCTTCTCAAAATATTTAAAGACCTCATCGGCGATGAGAACTACTGTTGACCAATAAAATAAAAATATATAATCATAAGCTATAACAAAAATATATATTAAATTAGGTGAGTGGATAGTTAAAAAAAATTGCAATTACAAAAAGTAATTCTTGAAAAAACATCTCTGGACTAATTATCTTATCACCTGACAGCCGTGATTACATGTACTCATTCAGACAGAACTCTTTTTTAAAACAGAGGAGTGTGAGTGTGTTTTCTATACATGTGCTTTAAGGTCATGTGCTGTGTTTGCAAAGATCACTTTTGACACATTTGTCTTTAAATTCATTATTTACTGGCATAGTTCAAATTTATTTTAAAACAAAATTCACATTGTTTTCTACAAGTGTCTGTTTATAAGTGTCTTTTTTTCACAGAAAGTTTTTGTTTGAACATGAATATTTGTATAATTCAGGGTCTGAGTTTTTACGTTCTCCTCGTAGGCGATTTATTCAATCTCCACCAAACTCGGTCAACGTGAAACGGAAGCTTAACGCATTAAAAATATTTAACGCAAATAACGCAGCGTCCGTTTTTATATCCATTTTTGCTTAGCGTTACATGATCACGCTCCTATTCATGTAAATGCTTCCAAGCGCGACAAGACACAAGAGAGCGCGCTGTATGCCAATGTCCTGTCTGTGTGTGTGTGTGTGTGTGTGTGTCAGTGTCCTGTCTGTGTGTGTGTGTGTGTGTGTGTGTGTGTGTGTGTGTGTGCCAGTGCCCTGTCTGTGTGTGTGTGTGTGTGTGTGTGTGTGTGTGTGTGTGTGTGTGTGTGTCAGTGTCCTGTCTGTGTGTGTGTGTGTGTGTGTGTGTGTGTGTGTGTGTGTGTGTGCCAGTGTCCTGTCTGTGTGTGTGTCAGTGTCCTGTCTGTGTGTGTGTGTGTGTGTGTGTGTGTGTGTGTGTGTGTGTGTGTGTGTGTGTGTGTGTGTGTGTGTGTGTGTGTGTGTGTGTGTGTGTGTGTGTGTCAGTGTCCTGTCTGTGTGGATGCGTCTCATGTCAGCTAATCAAGGGACACTGACACACACACACACACACACACACACACACACACACACACTCGATGCATAGATAGACACGCGTTAGTTTCCTGCTCACATCGAGTTCTCTTTTGCTGTTGAACAACCAATAACACAGAGGATTTTGAGTATTCTCATATTAGAGTCTTAAATTAGTTATATAACGTCTTAAATGAACTTAAAGAGTTGTGAGGAAATGAGATGCGCGGGACCCCGCGTGAGATCCGCGGCTGTTCTTAAAGTGACAGTAGCACTGATGATGCCTGTCATTAATGTTTCATCAAAGAACAACGGGAACAGAGAAAATTGTAGCTTTAATGATGATTCATCTATATTTCATTTATTATTTATGCAGTTAAGGAAGGTTTGATAACTATTACATTTCTGTATAACAGGGAAGGCCATGGGTAAATATAACATTTATTATTTTGGGTTTATGTAAAGATTTTTTTAAGTTCACTTAAATTAAAAGTTGTTTTTTAAAGCCTAATAAATGTTGAAATTGGGAGCTTTCAGTTATACTGTAATGTAACGTCATTAATGTTTCATAGAGTAAATACTAAAGTAAATAAAGAGTAAATTTCATAGAGTAAAAATAAATACTATCGAGCAAAGATACTAATAAAATAAACTATGCTTTTCAGGTTTTTCAGGTACGTCTAACATTAGTTTTCAGTTACAGAAATTGATCAAATGTAAAATAACATTGCATATATGACTGTATAAATTAAAGATTAATCCTATTAAACTTACAAAAGTTATTCAATCAAGTGCAGTGAGTGATGCCCTTGTCTTTTGTTTGACATTAAACAGACAGCAGTAAAGGCTTTTGCCCCTTTAAGACCTCGGATATGTGTCGTCTTTTCTGGACTGTATAAAGCTTACTTAAGCCATATACAGACTATGTCTGCTAGAACACTCATCAATATGTTGACATACTTTTTGCGTGAGTTTGTCCGTTCAAGAGCAAGACTTGAAAGAGAACTCAATATTTGCGAGCTGAGAGACGTGTGCGCGCTCTTGGATGAGTGCACGGAAAATTTTCTCACAGTGCGCGCGACTTCTCATTCGCGTCTTCTGGCACTAAACCAGATAGTTGCGTGTTCTGAGTTAACACAATCAGAACGTAAAAATACGGGATATTTTACGGGAAAATACTAAAACGGGAAGACAGCGGGAAAAGGGTGAGAAACCCGGAAAAAACGGGAGGGTTGACAGCTATGGTGTGTGTGTGTGTGTGTGTGTGTGTGTGTGTGTGTGCGATATGTAGGCTTAGGGGTAGTGTAGGGGGATAGAATGTACAGTTTGTACAGTATACAAACCATTAAGTCTATGGAATGCCATCTGCCTGTCTTTCCCCTTCCCCCTCTCTATCTGTGTGTGTGTGTGTGTGTGTGTGTGGGGGGGGGGGGTCTCTCTCTCACCCTGTGAGTTTGTGTGTGTGCCTTTCTCTCAGTCCTTCCCCTCCCCCTCACTCTCACTCTATCATTGTGTGTGTGTGTGTGTGTGTGTGTGTGTGTGTGTGTGTGTGTGTGTGTGTGTGTGTGTGTGTGTGTGACTTTCTCTCTTGATCATAATTTAACCCTTTCATATAGGCTATCACAAATAACTATCACTTGAAATAAAAACGTCATGTGATGTGTTTGCCAAGATCACGTATGATGCACATGTCTTTAAATTAATTATTTACTGATATAATATAAATGTATTAAAACATAAATTTCACATGATTTTATAAAAGTGGCTATTTATAATAAACTTCCATAAAATGTAGACACGCATCTTACTCTTACCTGACACTGATATTAAAATCATCTTTGCAGTTTCTGTGATTTGGCTCCATTTATACATTTTTTATTAAAAAAAAATTATTGGACCACCCATATTGAAATGAAAGCATGTTTTATGGTGCATAAGATTGGTGCACAAACGGTAGCTAAGGTAGCTCAAAAACACATGAAGAGAAGTGTTAGAATAAAACAACATCAGCATTCGAATGGTATTCTGAACTCATTCCAATTTGACCTTTGACATAATCTGACATGAAATTCATATAAATGTAATTGATCTCATAGATGTGGCTGTTGTGGTCATAGCAGCACCAACTGCTGCAGTTAATGTGGTGAATTCAGATGACTTTGACATAGTCCTTTTATGTTTTCCCATTTTAAATGCCTATTGCCTGCCGTGCACAGTTAAACTGATGCCACCGGGGTGGCGGTGCCACCGGCTTGGGCCCGACATCGCTGCTCGCAGCTTTAATTAGGGCCCAAGCCCTGAAAGGGCGCAGAGCCCTATTGTTCTTCCTCAGATTATTTAGGGCCCAAGCCCTGAAAGGGCGCAGAGCCCTATTGTTCTTCCTCAGATTATTCTTTGTTTTTTTTTTTTTTAGGGCCCAAGCCCTGAAAGGGCGCAGAGCCCTATTGTTCCCCTAAGGATTATTCTTTGTTTTTTTTTTTTTTTTTTTTTTGTTTTTTTTTTCGACTTCTCGGGTACTTTTGGGGCACTTAACATGCTCGAAAACTCTTGAAACTTCGCACAGGCGTCGGAATGCGCGGCCATCAGAGCCGGGCTGAAGCTGGTACCCGGGCGTGGCAGGGGGGCTCGACAGCGCCCCCTAAAGTGGGGTCTGAAAACTTGGTCCATATATCAAACACACTTGCACGTACATGTATGAAACTCGGTACACATATAGACCTCATCAGGCCGAACAACTTTCGTGCTCTAAGTTATGCGTCAGCCCTACAGGAAGTGAGCTATTATGGGTTGTTCGGAAAACGCATGCTCTGGAATTTAATATACTCCTCCGAGGCCATTGTTTCGATCATTGCCAAACTCGGTCAGCATGAAGAGAACATATCCAGGATGCTAAATTGCGAGCGGATTTTTGATATCTCAAATGGTTTGGCCGTGGCGAAGCAACGAATTTATGGCGAGAAAAGGGAAACAGGAAGTGTGTTATAACGTCAGCAAACATTGACTGATTTGGATGAAACTTCAGCTGTGTGTTCGTTGTAAGAGGCCGATCACATGGATATGACTTTTGTGAGTCAAAGTTATAGCGCCACCAACTGGCAGCAGGAAGTGTGTCACTTTCAAAAATGCTTTGAATCACCATCTTATTTTCACCAGATTTATTTCAAACTTCATCAGTATAATGTGAAAACATGACAGATAGAGACGTATGAAATGGATTCCTGAAATTTCAAATACTGTTGCCATGGCAACGTGTCAAAGTTTAATAATCTTTTGGCTGTTCTGAGGCTCTTAGCATGCTTGAAATTGCTTGAAACTGCTTGAAACTCAACACACACATCAGAGATGTCAGTCAGTACACATTGGCAAAGCATCAGAAATGGACGGGGATGAGGGGCTCTCTAGCGCCACCTTTTGACAAAAGTGGGGGGGTTAGTTTTATCTTCAGTCACCAAACTCGGTACATATATTGTTCTCTTCGAGCCGGACAACTTTCTAATTTACAGTCATTAGCTCCGACCAACGGGAAGTCAGATATTTTGGTTTGAAGGTGAATATTTATGTAATTCAGGGTCTGAGTTTTTACGTTCTCCTCGTAGGCGATTTATTCAATCTCCACCAAACTCGGTCAACATGAAACAAAGATACGGAAGATGCTAAAATGTGAACGAATATTGGATATCTCAAACGGTGTTGCCATGGCGAGGGATTAAATAAGGACAAAAAAAGGGGAACAGAAATTGTCTCATATCTTGTAAAATAATATTTTGATTTAAATTAAATTAAGATTGTATGTTTGGTAATTGAACTTAGATTAATTTAAAATGACTATACTATTTTTCAGATGAATATATATATTTATTTTAAATATTTTTTAAAATAATCAATTCTGTATCTGTCTGTGCTGCTCTCCCCTCAATGAACACAAGATGGCAGCATTGTATTAGTTTTGAAGCAGGATTAAAAAAACTTGTTTCTCTCTCTCTCTCTCTCTCTCTCTCTCTCTCTCTCTCTCTCTCTTGTTTATGTGATTTATGAGGACACAAATTTGTATAATGACATGGGTATTACACTGGTATTACAACGTGTATGTGTGTGTGTTTAAAAACATACTAAAACAATGTTTTATTAAAATGTAACCAAATAGCTTTAAAATAATCATACTATTTTTCAGATCAATATATTTATTTTATTTAATATATTTCTTCTGAATATTTATTCTCTGTCTGCCCTCCCCTCACTAAAGGGTGGCAGTGTTGTGTTATTTTTTAAACTCTCTTTCTGTGTGTGTGTGTGTGTGTGTGTGTGTGTGTGTGTGTGTGTGTGTGTGTGTGTGTGTGTGTGTGTGTGTGTGTGTGTGTGTGTGTGTGTGTGTGTGTGTGCAGGCCCGTCGCGACAAGGCAGGCAAACCAAGCAATTGCTTGGGGCCCCGAGCTGGCCTGGGGCCCCAAGACAGCGACAGGTTAAGAATAAAATGAAACGACAAACTGTGTGAGCGCCCCATTGATAGTCAATGCAGTAAAGTGCAATGACACTGTTATCGGGATCCCCCTTAAGGGGCCCCTCTCAGAAGTCGCTGACAGCAGCCAGACAACCACGCGATCTCTGCTGCGGCAAAATACAAAATCTTCGGATTTTAAGCGGAATTTTATGCTTCAGGAAGCCAGAAAAGAAAAAAGAGAAAGGAAGAGGAGGATAAGAAAAAACAAGATAGTGGTATGTGATAAATTACACTGGATAAAATAGCTCTACTTGTCTTGTACAAAAAAAGTGTAAGTTTGCAGCAGGTAGGCTAGCAAAAATATGTTTATGTTAGCTATCGTTACCTGCCTGATGGCAAATGCTGCTTGTAACGAACAGTTAGTGCAACTTTTTTTTCGAAAAGACGGAATGACATGAGATTGCTATAGCTTTGTAATAGGTTTTGATGAAAGTGGCATAGCATGCTCTACTAACTATTATTTATGCTATGCATAAATAACCTGGAATAGTTAATATAGCTTGCTATATTAACAATTATTATAAACATTATTTAACCAGAAAGAGGCAGAGGAACATGATTTTTTTCATAGCTTATCTTAATGTGCTAGTGTCGGGATATATATGGTAGTGACAGTTTATGCAAATATGACATTATTTTTATGAGTTACCAATAGATCTTGAACAATTACTTTATTCTGTGGCAATTTTTACACTATTACATTTTGAAGTACAGTATCAGGACAACCCACATGTTTGACTGGTACTGTTTACATGTTTTACTGGTACTGCCCACGTTTTACTGGTACTGTTTATTAACTATTTAACAAGGTATTATAGTCATCGGTTGCAACTTTATAATAACCATCCAGATAATGTTTATAGACAGTTTACAAAACAACTAGTAACCCTTAAGTATTCCCAAAGTGTTAGGAATATCTGGTCCGTCTATCTATGTAAAAGTAATGTTTATAGATGTTTAAAAAATGGTTACTTAAAGGTTTAAAAAAAAAATTAATGATACAGTGGTGTTTTTTGCAAATGTTTTCAAATTTTATGCACAGTATATGCAACAACAGTATTTGCACTGTAAACCTTTTTATTAATATAAAGTGTGGGTGAACTTAAACTGTATGGCTATGCTGCGGTATGCTGTGTGTGTGTGTGTGTGTGTGTGTGTGTGTGTGTGTGTGTGTGTGTGTGTGTGTGTGTGTGTGTGTCAGTGTCCTATCTGTGTGGATGCGTCTCATGTCAGCTAATCAAGGGACACTGACACACACACACACACACACACACACACACACACACACGACGCATAGATAGACTTGCGTCAGTTTCCTGCTCACATCGAGTTCTCTTTTGCTCTTGAACAAACCATAACACAGAGGATTGTGAGTATTCTCATATTCGAGTCTTAAATTAGTTAAATAACGTCTTAAATGAACTTAAAGAGTTGTGAGGAAATGAGATGCGCGGGACCGCGCGTGAGATGCGCGGGACCGCGCGTGAGATCCGCGGCTGTTCTTAAAGTGACAGGAGCACTGATGATGCCTGTCATTAATGTTCATCAAAGAACAACGGGAACAGAGAAAATTGTAGCTTTAATGATGATTCATCTATATTTCATTTATTATTTATGCAGTTAAGGAAGGTTTGATAACTATTACATTTCTGTATAACAGGGAAGGCCATGGGTAAATATAACATTTATTATTTTGGTGATTTAGGTAAAATGGTTTAAAAAAACACAGCAGAACCACAGCGCATCTGATATGACTGGCATAACGCTGGCGAAGTTAGGGACCGTCTGCAAAGTTACATACAACATTGAAACGTGTATAACGTTACCAAACTTCACTAGCATTTAAAGAGAATGACAGTCATAAAACTGACTGTAAAGTGTTCATCTAGGTGTCAGGTATGATGCACACATTTTGATATTTAATAAAATAAACTGTCAAATCATATGGAAATATGGATATGCATTATTTCACTTGGATACTGTTTGGGCTCTAACACAAAATATGCTAGATTTAAATGCATCATAGCTGAACACTGATGAGAATATTTCTTGAGAATATATTTACAGAGATAATATTAGAGATTATATTTACGACAAATTATTATTATTTATGCGTTATGCGTTGCTATTGACGACGGCCATTAAGTAAAGAAATCCCACAGAATCTAGCTTAAAAAAGTGCTTAGAGCTGCTTTAGTTATTTGTTGTTTGTTTAATTTCAAATATAAAACTTGTTGAAATGTTTTAAGTGTGTGCATCTGTTCTTTTTGAACACTTTCATCTTGTTTGAACAAAACCGTGATAATATTGATAACCGTGATAATTTGGGTCACTATAATCGTGATGTTAAATTTCCATACCGTTTCATAGTGGTGTCAACAATAATCGATTCAGCGATGCATCGCAATGCGGGGCATGCACGATTCAGCATCGATGCGGCAAAGTGCCATAATCGATTATGTCACCGTTTATTTTCTGGACTTGAGTTGGACAATAAAGTTGTGAAGTTTCAATTACTTCCAAGGTCATAACAACAACAATCAAGATGGCTGAGGCGGAGGGAGATGACCGTGATAGACGGGTAATTAAAAACGCACCCAAAGATTGGAAAGCGGACATCTGGGCACATTTCGGATTCTGACGCCGGCTTCACACCGCACGCGGAGCAGTGGGTATGGAGAGCCGGAGCACGCGCCCCCATTGTGGATTCACACGGGCAGCTTTTGTCTCGCGCAGATATTGCAAATACAGACAAATATTGTACATTATGTAACATTTTCCGGTCTTCTCCTCCGAGCCCCGTCTGTCTCGTGCTTTGATTTATGATGGGCAGCATATGCTGCAAATGCGACCGCGTTCCCCTCTGTCCCAATCAAACATGCATATAACTTGTTGTATATAAGTAGTTCACATGATAAATGTAAGTTAACATTAAAGTGAATATATGCTTTAATCATTTAAACAGGCTTTTGAAGTTTGGGCAAAAACTGCTGGCAGTGTTGTGTTTTTAATTTTTTTAACAGCTCTGGATGTCATATGGTGATTGTGAAACACACGGGACACTTCACTACATGATTTCATGGTGAAATTTGTTATATTCCATGTTAATCTGGTCAGTTTTGATCAAGAACAATCCACTGTGGCTTTAAATCAGCGTGAGCAGCGTGGCAAAAATAGACTCGGCGCCGAAACGATCGCGGCACTACTGCTTCTGCTCCTGCGATGCGCTGCCGCGCCGCCTCTGCGTGCGATGTGAATGCTCTAATCTGTTAACATGGGCGCCGAAAAAAATATGCGCTGCTTACGCCCTGCTAACGCGCCTGCCACACTAAAATCAAGCACGAGAATTGGCGAGTCGCTAGTGTCAACGTTACTGTGTGTGTTGGACTGAATATTTTTATTGGTGCCTGGGTGGTGGTTGTTGTTACAATAGTGTGACTGTAATTACGGATTAATATTTGCACAGGAGTTCATGAAGTGCCCTGTCTTAGAGCTTTTTACTGTGTGTAAAAAAAAAAACACTTATGTTCACTGCTGGAAAAAGTTAACTTAGTTGGTTATTATTGCTCTATATAATTTCAAATGGTTCTAAAGCAGAGAGACGAAAAACATTTCTCATTCAAAGCACTGAAAGCAGTGATTTATGTTTTCTTTTTCAGGTTTGAAAATGCCATATCCAATACCCTGTACCATTCTATTTTATTTTATTTAATGACATTTATGTCAAAGATACAGGAGAGTGATAATACACACATAGCAGCCAATACAATCTGTTGTTCAATATCTGACTGCTTGTATTCCCTCATGATGACTGATTAAAAATTTGCCTTGTTGTGTGCAGTAGAATTTTGATGCATCGCAATGCATCGTAGAATCGAATTGAATCGAATCGTTACCTGGTGAATCGTAATCGAATCGAATTGTGAGGGCAGTGCCAATGCACACCCCTACCGTTTCATCCCTACTTTAGTGTGAATAAGTAAAAAAGAACTACAAACACCTTGAATTAAATACTGGCCTTCTGGACTTACAAAATTTTGAGCAGGAAAATATAACTTTTATCTATTTTATCCTATGATATTAAAATTAATCTAAATTTAAATTACATCATGGGTGTGGCTTGTGGTGATAGTGGCACCAGTTGCTGCGGTAAATGTGGCACATTCGAGCGATTCTAAAATATTCTCCTGTTTAAATGCATATTGCCTGCCGTGCACAGTTAAGCTGATGCCACCGGCGTGGCGGTGCCACCGGCTTGGGCCCGTCATCGCTGCTCGCAGCTTTAATTAGGGCTCAAGCCTGAAAGGGCGCAGAGCCCTATTGTTTTCCTTAGGATTATTAGGGCCCAAGCCCTGAAAGGGCGCAGAGCCCTATTGTTCTTCCTCAGATTATTCTTTGTTTTTTTTTTTTTTTTTTTTTTTTTTTTTTTTTTTTTTTTTGACTTCTCGGGTACTTTTGGGGCACTTAACATGCTCGAAAACTCTTGAAACTTCGCACAGGCATCGGAATGCGCGGCCATCAGAGCCGGGCTGAAGCTGGTACCCGGGCGTGGCAGGGGGGCTCGACAGCGCCCCCTTAAGTGGGGTCTGAAAACTTGGTCCATATATCAAACACACTTGCACGTACATGTATGAAACTCGGTACACATATAGACCTCATCGGGCCAAACAACTTTCGTGCTCATAGTTATGCGTCAGCCCAACAGGAAGTGAGCTATAATCGGTTGTTCGGAAAACCCATGCTCTGGAATTTAATATACTCCTCCGAGGCCATTGTTTCGATCATCGCCAAACTCGGTCAGCATGAGGAGAACATATCCAGGATGCTAAATTGCGAGCGGATTTTTGATATCTCAAACGGTTTGGCCGTGGCGAAGCAACGAATTTATGGCGAGAAAAGGGAAACAGGAAGTGTGTAATAACTTGTGCAAACATTGACTGATTTGGATGAAACTGCAGCTGTGTGTTCGTTGTAAGAGGCCGATCACATGGATATGACTTTTGTGAGTCAAAGTTATAGCGCCACCAACTGGCAGCAGGAAGTGTGTCACTTTCAAAAATGCTTTGAATCACCATCTTATTTTCACACGATTGACTTCAAACTTCATCAGTATAATGTGAAAACATGACAGATAGAGACATATGAATGAATTCCTGATATTTCAAATAATGCTGCCATGGCAACATGTCAAAGTTTAATAATGTTTTTGACTGTTTGTGTGCCCTCCCCTCTATCACCAAAAGGGGGCAGTGTTGTATTATTTTTGAAACTCCCTTTCTCTCTCTCTCTCTCTCTCTCTGTGCTTGCTTATGTGATTTATGAGGACACAAATGTGTATGATGACATGGCTATTGGTATTACAACGTAGTGGTTAATGTGGACATGAACTATGACACTATATCACTACAGAACTCATTTTCTAAATCACATTTGAGTTACAATTCTTATCATCTGACAGCCGTGATTTCATGTACTCATTCAGACAGAACTCTTTTTTTAAAACAGAGGAGTGTGAGTGTGTTTTCTATACATGTGCTTTACAGAAGGTCATGTGCTGTGTTTGCAAAGATCACTTTTGACACATTTGTCTTTAAATTCATTATTTACTGACATAGTTCAAATTTATTTTTTTTAAAAATTCACATTATTTTCTACAAGTGTCTGTTTATAAGTGTCTTTTTTTCACAGAAAGTTTTTGTTTGAACGTGAATATTTGTATAATTCAGGGTCTGAGTTTTTACGTTCTCCTCGTAGGTGATTTATTCAATCTCCACCAAACTCGGTCAACGTGAAACGGAAGCTTAACGCATTAAAAATATTTAACGCAAATAACACAGCGTCCGTTTTTATATCCATTTTTGCTTAGCGTTACATGATCACGCTCCTATTCATGTACATGCTTCCAAGCGCGACAAGACACAAGAGAGCGCGCTGTATGCCAGTGTCCTGTCTGTGTGTGTGTTAGTGTCCTGTCTGTGTGTGTGTTAGTGTCCTGTCTGTGTGTGTGTGTGTGTGTGTGTCCTGTCTGTGTGTGTGTGTATGTGTATGTGTATGTGTGTGTGTCAGTGTCCTATCTGTGTGGATGCGTCTCATGTCAGCTATTCAAGGGACACTGACACACACACACACACACACACACACACACACACACACACACACACACACACACTCGATGCATAGATAGACTCGCGTCAGTTTCATGCTCACATCGAGTTCTCTTTTGCCTAGGGTTGCCAACTCTCACGCATTTGGCGTGACACTCACGCTTTCAGGCTCTGTCTCACGCTCTCACGCTGCCCAACTTAATCTCACGCCAAATTGCCAAACCTGCTTTTGATATTAAACAATGTCTAAGCTTTTACATTTTTTAAAGTTTTAATGCGAAATTCAAACAATAAATAGCGTTTTGGCGCTAATATGGCATAACAGTTAAAGCCAGAGTGTTGAAAAACCATACGGAGTTGCGACATGCTCTATCATCTCCCGGCGGCGCGCGCAGTCGTGCTTCACAGAAATCTCAATACTTCTAGCGCTGTGTCAATACATTTGAATGGCTTGATACACAACAGCTCCACTTTACAGGGGTTTGCAGCAAGTTTTGGTAAACAGTACAGCATAGTGTGCATTGATTATTACATCAACCATACAGGATCGTTTTATAATGGAGAGTAATGCAACAATGTTAACATTAATGTTAATGTTTTTTATTGTACTTAGCCTTCAGGTATTCCATACTAATTGGTCATACTCATACTAATTGATGGTCAAATGTGACCATACACCTTAACTATTTTTCAATTAAATAAATGTTCTATATTTTAGTTCAATAATATTTATTGAATATTTTGAGGAGATCTTTTGGTACTAAATACTAGTTGTGCAATATTTATTGTCAATAATGACCACTTAAAATATTTTTCTTCTAATATTTGTATTATTTATATTACAATTAGTATAGTAATAAGGTTAAATTAGAGAATTATTTTTCAAAGAGGCAAATTAGAGTCATTTTGTGGAGTCAGCCTGTCATTAATGTTCATCAAAGAACAACGGGAACAGAGAAAATTGTAGCTTTAATGATGATTCATCTATATTTCATTTATTATTTATACAGTTAAGGAAGGTTTGATAACTATTACATTTCTGTATAACAGGGAAGGCCATGGGTAAATATAACATTTATTATTTTCATTTATTATTTATTTATTCCATTTATTATCATTTATTATTACTATACTCTCCTTGAAGTTTACTTCCCGCTACTTTTTCCCTCTTCCTCCCAACCGCGGCTGCAACTGTCTTCTTCTTCTTCGATAGTAGCCTAAGTCAGTGTTTCCCAACCTTTTTTCAGTCATTTTATCATACGTTACGCTAGGGGTGTAACGGTACAGATTGCTCACGGTTCGGTTTGTATCACGGTTTAAGGTTCACCGTTTCGGTACGGTTCAGTATTTGCTATGTTCAGGGAAAAAAGGACTACTGTCAAATAAAACAAAAGAAAATAATAAGAACAAATCATTTAAATACAAGCAGCAGCACAAATAAATACTATTGAGCAAAGATACTAATAAAATAAACTATGCTTTTCAGGTTTTTCAGGTACGTCTAACATTAGTTTTCAGGTAGGCCTACAGAAATTGATCAAATGTAAAATAACATTGCATATATGACTGAATAAATTAAAGATTAATCCTATTAAACTTACAAAAGTTATTCAATCAAGAGCAGTGAGTGATGCCCTTGTCTTTTGTTTGACATTAAACAGACAGCAGTAAAGGCTACTGCCCCTTTAAGACCTCGGATATGCGTCGTCTTTATCGACTGTATAAAGCTTACTTAAGCCATATACAGACTATGTCTGCTAGAATACTCATCAATATGTTGACATACTTTTTGCGTGAGTTTGTCCATTCAAGAGCAAGACTTGAAAGAGAACTCAATATTTGCGCGCTGAGAGACGTGTGCGCGCTCTCGGATGAGTGCACGGAAAATTTTCTCACAGTGCGCGCGACTTCTCATTCGCGTCTTCTGGCACTAAACCAGATAGTTGCGTGTTCTGAGTTAACACAATCAGAACGTAAAAATACGGGATATTTTACGGGAAAATACTAAAACGGGAAGACAGCGGGAAAAGAGCTAAAATACGTGAGAAACCCGGAAAAAACGGGAGGGTTGACAGCTATGGTGTGTGTGTGTGTGTGTGTGTGCGATATGTAGGCTTAGGGGTAGTGTAGGGGGATAGAATGTACAGTTTGTACAGTATACAAACCATTAAGTCTATGGAATGCCATCTGCCTGTCTTTCCCCTTCCCCCTCTCTATCTGTGTGTGTGTGTGTGTGTGGGGGGGGGGGGGTCTCTCTCTCACCCTGTGAGTTTGTGTGTGTGCCTTTCTCTCAGTCCTTCCCCTCCCCCTCACTCTCACTCTATCATTGTGTGTGTGTGTGTGTGTGTGTGTGTGTGTGTGTGACTTTCTCTCTTGATCATAATTTAACCCTTTCATATAGGCTATCACAAATAACTATCACTTGAAATAAAAACGTCATGTGATGTGTTTGCCAAGATCACGTATGATGCACATGTCTTTAAATTAATTATTTACTGATATAATATAAATGTATTAAAACATAAATTTCACATGATTTTATAAAAGTGGCTATTTATAATAAACTTCCATAAAATGTAGACACGCATCTTACTCTTACCTGACACTGATATTAAAATCATCTTTGCATTTTACTGTGATTTGGCTCAATTTATTAAATTTTTTATAAAAAAAATTTTATTGGACCACCCATATTGAAATGAAAGCACGCTTTATGGTGCATAAGATTGGTGCACAAACGGTAGCTAAGGTAGGTCAAAAACACATGAAGAGAAATGTTAGGATAATACAACATCAGCATTTGAATGGTATTGTGAACTCATTCTAATTTGACCTTTGACATCATCTGACATGAAATTAATTTAAATTTAATTGATCTCATAGATGTGGCTGTTGTGGTTCGTTGTCATAGCAGCACCAACTGCTGCAGTTAATGTGGTGAATTCAGATGACTTTGACATAGTCCTTTTAGTTTTTCCAATTTTAAATGCCTATTGCCTGCTGTGCACAGTTAAGCTGATGCCACCGGCGTGGCGGTGCCACCGGCTTGGGCCCGTCATCGCTGCTCGCAGCTTTAATTTTTTTTTTTTTTTTTTCGACTTCTCGGGTACTTTTGGGGCACTTAACATGCTCGAAAACTCTTGAATCTTCGCACAGGCGTCGGAATGCGCGGCCATCAGAGCCGGGCTGAAGCTGGTACCCGGGCGTGGCAGGGGGGCTCGACAGCGCCCCCTAAAGTGGGGTCTGAAAACTTGGTCCATATATCAAACACACTTGCACGTACATGTATGAAACTTGGTACACATTTAGATCTCATCGGGCCGAACAACTTTCGTGCTCATAGTTATGTGTCAGCCCAACAGGAA